>NC_071261.1:5742422-5784922 GCF_023375685.1 Ictalurus furcatus | reverse complement strand
AGGTCAAGGGAGGGGGTGGCTAAGTGTTGTACATTCTGATGGCTGTCGGCATAAAGGAACATCTGAAGCATTCCGTCTTGCACCTGGGGGGGGGATGAGCCTGTGGCTGAAGGTGCTCTCCATCTGCTGCAGCTCAGCATACAGTGGATGCGAGGGGTTTCCCAAAATGGACCTGAATTTATTTCTTATTCTCTTCTCCACCACTGTCTCCAGATTGTCCAGTTTGTGACCAACAACAGAACTTAGACTTCTTCAACAACCTGTTGAGTTTGTCAGCCTCCCCAGCCTTAATTCCACCTCCCCAGCATGTCACAGCAAAGAACAGGGCACTGGCTACTACAGACTGATGGCACATCTGCAGTAGCTTGCTGCTCACGTCAAACGACCTAAGCCTCCTTAGAAAAAACAGTCTGCACTGTCCCTTCTGGTAGAGAGCTATGGTGTTTTCCGTCCAGTCCAGCTTGCTGTTAATGTGCACTCCCAGGAACTTGTACGAGTCCACCATCTCTATTTTCTCCCCCTGGATGGTAATAGGTGTTGGGGGCTTTCTGTTTTAGCGGAAGTCCACTATCAGTTCTTTCTTCTCTTGCTGATGTGGAGCTGAAGGTCGTTATCCTCAGACCATCTGACAAAGCTCTCCACAATGCCTCTGTACTGCTCCTCCTTATCTTCACTGATGTATCCCATGACTGAGGAGTCATCAGAGAATCTCTGGAGGTGTCATGTTCCAGAGTTGTAGCTAAAGTCAGAGGTGTATATGGTGAACATAAAAGGTGAAAGCACAGTTCCTTGAGGTGCGCCGGTGTTACCCATCACCACATTGACAGGCTGTCCTGCAGTTGGACGTACTGTGGTCTGCTGGTGAGATAGTCCATGATCCAGGCCACCATCTCATGGTCTACCCGCATGTCCCAGAGCTTTTCTGCAAGCGTGGGGGGGGATGGTGTTAAATGCACTAGAAAAATCGAAAAACATGATTTTCAGTGTGCTTCCTGGCATCTCCAGGTATGAGTAAGCCCTATGCAGTAGGTAGATGATCGCGTTGTCCATGCTGATTTGGGTCTGGTATGCAAACTGCAGTGGATCAAGGGAGTCATTTACGATCAGCTTCATCTCTTCATGACCTGTGAGGTCAGCACCACAGGTCTGTAGTCATATGAGGTACTGGGATGACTTTTCTTCGGCTCCGGAACAATGCAGGAGGTCTTCTACAGTTAGGGCATCTTTTTCTGGAATTTTTAAGCCCAGTAATCCTGTTCATGCCCTCCCGTTTCTCTTTGACGCTGTTTATTTCCAGCTTGCACTCAAGCGTCTCCCGGTAGCTGTTTTTTGCTTTCCTCAGCTCCCTCCTTAGCTCCTTCTGGACTGATCTGACCTCCTCATTGTCTCCTGCCATGAGTGCTCTCTTTTTCCTCTGTAGGAGTTCTTAATGTCTTTGTTGATCCATGGCTTGTTGTTTAAAAAACAGTGGACCTTCTTTGTGGGTACAATGCTTTCCTCACAGAATCGTATGTAGTCCGTAATATACTGGGAGAGTCCCTCAATGTCCTCTGCGTGATCCTCAAGGAACAGGTCCCAGTCTGTGCTCTCAAAGCAGTCCTGCAGGGCCTTTTCAGCCTCACTGGACCACACCTTTACAAACTTAGACAAGCTGCTGTTTGACTACTGGCTTGTACACGGGTACAAGATAGATCAAGTTGTGGTCTGATCTGCCCAGAGGGGGAAGGGCAGTGCAGCTGTACGCCCCCTTCACATTGGCATACAGCTGGTCCAAGATTTTATTCTCCCTTGTTTTGCATTTTACATACTGTGTGAAGTTTGTAAAGGTTTTAGAGAGGGGAACATGGTTGAAGTCCCCGTTAATTATCATGAGTACGCTCAGGTGTTGTGTCTGAAGTTTTGCAGTGGTTGGAGTGGATGATGTCACAGGCGCGTGCCGCTCCTGCCGATGGTGGACTGTACATTGTCACAATAATGGCGTGAGGGAACTCCCTGGGCAAGTAGTGTGGTCTCAGTCCCACAGCCAGTAGCTCTAGATCTGGCGTACACATGCTCTCCTTCACCGTTATGTGTCCAGCGTTGCCCCATTTTGAGTTAATTATAATAGTATAGGAGGAGTAAATCTATAACAGGATGTTCAACACGCACATAGTAAAAGTGTGTGTGTGTGTGTGTATATGTGTATATATATATATATATATATATATATATATATATATATATATATATATATATATATATATATATATAAATAAAATTAGTGTGATTGGTCAGGTGTCCACATACTTGGCAATATACTGTAGTTTTTGTTTTTTTTAAGACTATAACCCATGGAATATTCAGAAAACCAAAACACAGCAGCTGTTGCAGTAATACCAGTCGAAGTTGGGTACTTGCAATCAACTTCTGTCATAGGGGAGGAACATTTAGATTCACTTTATATGTTGTGTTTATATTCATATGTTGGCCACCTGTTGTTCTATAAAATAATTGTAATCATTTCCTTCAGCTTGGAAAATAGTTGTTGGTTGGAGTGTGTGTATGAGGGGGGGGGGAGGGGGGGGTTGCTTACCATTTATAGCCATTGAATTAATTGCAAGTACTGATGGTGCAGAAGGACATTTGATGTATAGATTTTCTTTTTTGTTTCCTTCTTTTTTTTTTTTTTGAGCACTGAAAGTGCGCACACGTCAGAGTCGTTGGCCATTAGGCCTGGGCAAAGGGTTGCACATGGGTGTAGTTGGGGGGCTCTGTAGCGCCCCTTTTACACGTTACAAAAACTTGGTGCATATTGTACATACTTGTACGTATATGTACAAAACTCTGTACACACGTTGTTCTCATAAGTTGGACTCAAAATGAGTCATTAGCTCTGCCCAACTGGAAGATGGCCATTTTGGATTTAATGTGGATTTTTTTTTTAATTGCATACTCTGAATTTTTAAATACTCCTCCGAGGGGATTCATGTGATTGTCATCAAACTTGGTCAACATTATACCAAGACATTGAAGGTGATACATTGCAAAGGGGGTTTCGTCATAGTGAGGCAATAGATTTATGGCGATAAAATGGAAAAATGATGTCTCATATCTTCTGCATGCATTGAGTGATTTAGATTAAACCTGAGCTGTATGTTTGGTCATGGGGGCTGATCACATTGATATGACTATTGTGAGTCATGGTCATAGCGCCACCAACTGGCAACAGGAAGTGTGAGACTTACACTAGACTTTGCAATAATCCTCTTGCATTTACCTGAATCACCTCAAACTTGGTCAGAATAATGTCAAGACACTGATGTAAAATTGTGAAAAGATTTTTGATAGTTTGGTGTTGCCGTGGTAATGCATCAAACTTAATACTTTTTTCTTTGTATATTTGGGTGTTTTACTCTACAGCACTTGCTATGCATTGTTTTCATACACCCACCGGGTGGCAACGGCACCATAGTGCTTGGGCCCGTCATAGTGGCTTGAAGCTGTATTTTAAATTTGTAATCTTTGTGCTCAAATATCTCCCATAAACAAAATGAACAGTGTTAAATATTTTTAACAAAATGTATCACTGTATATAATTTCTTAAACATAAAAACATTTATAAATTCTCCAAAAGATGTTACCTGGAATCGATCAAATGATTCATTGAAACATTAAATTGGCTCCATGGACGTCATGACTTCTGTGGCCTTTTCTAGGGCAATGTAGATCACAGAGGAGTGCAGCTGGTGTCATTGGAAAATGTGGCATGTGTCTGTCATTGTGATCAAGAGTTATTGGTCAAAAAGTGCAGTTAATTGATACTAATGATGCTGCCTCTCCACCAAACAATGCGATCATATGACTAGCATGCTCTCTATATTTTAACTTTATGGGTTGTGCAGATTGGCACCTCCGGTGTTGAAATAGTGCAGTCGCATTAGATGCATAATTATAATGCTGATATTGCAAATTTCTGTGAGTTTTGGAGATATATCGATATATTTTCAAAAGCGATAGAGGATGAGACAATATCATTAGCTTTTTCAACTCGCTAGTTTTTGCACCTCTCCGCTCTCACACGCCACATGTAACCACACCCCCCACTCACTCGCTCCTGTTTTTATTGGCTGATATCGGTGTGAAGTGGTTTAGATTGAGATCATGATACCAGCTATAGGCTAATGGGGAGGTTTTGGGAAATTTCAGAATACATTTGTTTGTTAAACTCTATTCTATAAGCAATGAGAGTTGACCAGAAATTGACCATCTTTATAGCTGCTATTATTATTATTAATATTATTATTATTATTATTATTATTATTATTATTATTCTCCACCACTCAGGTTGAACCTAAAAGAATCACACTGGTGCTGCAGCCGTCTTCTCAGGGTGGGACAAACCAGGTCGGCACAGTGACAGTTGGTGGCAATCCATCAGCAGGAGCTGGACAACAGGGCCAGCAATCCAGGCTTGTGTTGGGCTCTCTGCCGGGGAAATTAGTGCTTCAGGGTGGCCAGTTGGCAGCTCTTACCCAGGCTAGAGCAGGCCAGACAGGGGCACAACCAAAGGTGCTCACCATCCAGCTTCAAGTACAGCAGCAGCCCAACCAACAGGGAGCCAAGGTAAGTCAAGTCCTTTTTGTAGGGTTTAGGTATTGGGCGGGGTCCTCCTCCTCAGTGAATAAACTTAGGGCCTTAGTTGAGTCTTCAGGGATGTTTCAAGCAGACTTATTCAAGTGTACCGCAAGTATGGCTAACCATATGACGGTATGCTGAGGTGCCAGGCAGGTTCTATCTAAAATCTTGTTTTATTTATTATTATTATTTATTATTATAATTACCAAGTTCAGGGTTTTCAGGAGGCTTGGGTACTGTCTGGGTTCCAGAGGGGGGTGGTGGAAAAATTGGAAGGCAATTTAAACACATTGTTTTTGAGCATTTATTTGTTTAACATGTTTGTGAAATAACGCTCACAACACTTGTTGTACTTGTATTCAAAAGTCTATTCATTTCAACAAGTATCATGTTTGATATTTAATGAAAATATATGTGGATTACTTTAACTTGTACCCATAGGAAGAATGAACATGTTGAAACACACCTGTTATTATTTTGAAAATGCACCCAAAAGTACATAAAGGAGACAGAGAATTATTATATAAATATTGCCGCTCTGTCTGTGCCTGGTTCTCACGCTATGCTGCACGAACCGGTAGAAAACGCTGTCGCGGTCAGTGCTGGGAAAAGCCGCATGATCCGCAAGTGTTTGGTGAAGTTCACACATAATGTAATTTTTTTTAAGCGATCAGCACCTGTTTTACATAATAATCATATGGAGTAGACTGTGTTTTTAAAAACGCCCTGAGCTTCATCTGGGACGCTCTTAACTGCATTTTGGAACAGCAGGTTCCAAAAAAAAAAGGTATTAATTTTTATATATAAACACTTTAACAAGCAGAGTTATGGTGTGTGTGTGTGTGTGTGTGTGTGTGTGTGTGTGTGTGAACACAGCCTAACTTTGTTTAGCTACCAAGCCATGTTAGATGCTAACGTTAGCTGAGTCGAAGTATCTATATCTAACTAGCCGTGCTGGTTAACGTAAATTAATTCAGTACATGAATGTCTGTGTAAATTAGCTAGCTTAACAATTTTAGTTGTGCAGTGGGCTACATTTAGTCTGCCTGTCTGCCTATCGCTATAGTTAAACGCCCACAAGAATTACTCCCTAACAAAATAAAAGTTTATATTTCATTTATTCTTTGTTGAGGTTTACTTTATCGATGGCTTGCAACTTGCTTATCCAAATCGATGGTTGTAACCACCATCCCAAGTTGACGGTACAGAGAATTATCCGATCAGTTGTTTGATTAGCATGGCGATGAGCATGAGCACTGGTCACACACCAATCACATAAACGTCCAAACATTGACTACGTTTACATGGACAGCAGTAATCTAATTATTGACCTTATTCTGAATAAGACAATATTGTGATTAAGGTGTTGACATGAGTCGCTTTTAGAATATTCCTTTCATGTTCCTGTTTTATGTTATAGAACATAGTTTGATTAACAGCACGCATCATTAAGTCACCACGCCACACCGTCCGACGTTCCCTCCAGAATTTCACGTATTAGCATACAGTTGGTCTTCGTTATGGTACCGTATAAAGTTTCGGGTGTTTTTATTTTTTTACGAAAGCTTCAAGTGCCGTTAATTATTTGTCGTGGAAATACACGACTGCTTGAAGCCGTGGGCTGCGTCCCAAACTGTGTACTTACCTACTATATAGTAGCTGAGATACGTGTATTTCTCCTACTAAATACTGTAGTAGGTAAGTACGCGGTTTGGGACGCAGCCGTGCTCTCTTGTTTGCCGTAAAACGGTTGAGCGCTGCCGTGTGTGTACGTGTCCTGTCGCAAAATGCGGTGAAAACTCACACGACGTTAATAGTGTGATTAAGGTGTGTACATGTCTGTAATACACATCAATAATGCGACTGAAACAGGAGTACTCCACACGTCTTAATTCCATTTGTGTTTACTTTGAGTATGACTTTAATCAGATTAAGGTCCTCAATAATCTCTGTTGACATGCTAGTTTCTTAATTAGAGTATCGTCTTAATTGGGTTAATATCAGATTATTGTTGTCCATGTAAACGTACTGATTGTTGATTGGCAGGTCATTCTTGTTGCCCGCTTACCTTTCCGTTTGAGATCAAGCAACTGCTCTGGGTTTTTATTTATTTATTTTTATTTATTTCTCTATATATCGTTGTCAGCACATAGAACTCATCGTTGTTTTTACATTAATTCTGATATGTCGTCTAAATGCCTTTTTACATTCGTCAACTTGAGGCACTCTACAGTAACACTTGGGCGCTGCGCCTAAGCCTTTCTATGGTAGGGAAAACCCTGAATTAAATTGAAATGGGAAATATGGCCTCACTTGGCGCCTTACAGATGAACTATCTTGAATGTTAAAAATCAAAAAATAAGTTTTGTTTAGCATGGTCAATTCTTATTGAAGCAAAAACAAAAAAAAATCACCCCTTGGGGGAAAAACTAATTGCCCCCTTAAACTTAATATCTGGTTGTGTCACCTTTTGGCGAAAAACACTTCTGATAACTGGAGATCAGTCTTTCAGTTACTTCTAGGACTAGGGTTTACTCCTATGCTTTGGATCATTGTCATCCTCATCTATTATCATCATATAAATACATACATGCATGCATACATACAGGTGCAGCTCACAAAATTTGAATATTGTGGAAAAGTTAATTTTTTTCTGTAATTTAATTCATAAAGTGGAACTTTTCATATAGTCTCATTTCATTGCACAAAGTGAAATATTTCAAGCCTTTTTTTTTGTTTTAATCTTGATTACAGCGTACAGCTCTCGGAAATCAAAAATCCACTATCTCAAAATATAATAAAGAATTTATAATACTGAAATGTCTGTCTTCTGAAAAGTAGGTTCATTTATGCTCTGATACTCGGTCAGGGCTTTAATCCTTTTGCATGAATAACTGCATCAGTGCGGCGTGGCATGGAGGCGATCAGCCTGTGGCACTGCTCAAGTGTTCTGGAAGCCCAGATAGCGGCCTTCAGCTCGTCTGTATTGTTGGGTCTCGTGTGTCTCATAGATTCTCTATGGGGTTCAGGTCAGGCGAGTCGGCTGGACAATCAAGCACAGTAATACCACGGTCAGTAAACCAGTTACTAGAAGTTTTGGCACTGTAGGCAGGTGCCGAGTCCTGCTGGAAAAGGAAATTAGCATTTCCATAAAGCTCGTCAGCAGATGGAAGCATGAAGTGATCTAAAATCTCCTGGTAGACGCTGCATCGACTCTCGACTTGAGAAAACACACTGGACCAACACCAGCAGATGACATGGCAACCCAAATCATCACTGACTGTGGAAACTTCACACTTCACAAAAATAAATCTAGAATATATGAAAGTTCCACTTTTTTAATTAAATTAGGGAACAAAATGAACTTTTCCACGATATTCAAATTTTTTGAGATGCACCTGTATATGTGTATGTATGTGTGTGTGTGTGTGTATAATATTTACATCATTCACCACTAAAGTGCTTCAAAGTGAAATATACAATAAATCACAAACCTATTCTTATTCAGTTTCAGCTCGTTTCTGGTACTGCGAATGCCAGTGGCTGCCACCAAGTTGTCCAGCTTTCTCAAGGCCAGGGAGTACAAAGACTGGCAGTGCCCGTTAAACTTCTGCTACAGCAACAGGTATGACCTTTTAAACTGTTCTTCATAGGATCAAGTCCAATAATTTGTTTTCTGGACAAATCAAATGCTAATTAAAGCATGTTAATTCAAGCATATATTTGCAATTTCATTTCCCTGATGACTGTGTACAATTATTACTTATGTGTGGAGGTGTGCAGTGACTGGTTTATTTCATTAATTCATTAAAAATAAAAATCAGTCCCACACCTGTCTGCACCCATAGG
This sequence comes from Ictalurus furcatus, assembly GCF_023375685.1. Classification (NCBI taxonomy): domain Eukaryota; kingdom Metazoa; phylum Chordata; class Actinopteri; order Siluriformes; family Ictaluridae; genus Ictalurus; species Ictalurus furcatus. The sequence goes on along the minus strand of NC_071261.1, from coordinate 5,776,459 downwards.
AATTCCTCCCACAGTTAAAAAAAAAAAAAAAAAAAAAAAAAATCATTTAAAAGCTAAATAAAATAAAAATAAAATCCCAGCACTGTGGCTAAAGAAGCACATTCATTAATGCTGGTTGCACATCACTATTCATTCCCACTCCACTAGTTTTGAAGGGTCATGGCACCTCCCTCTTTCAGCTCAAGTCTACCTCTCAATGCTTTTAAAAATGCGTGGATGGCTGTGTGAAGAAGGGAGTGGGCGTGGCAGGGGAGGAAGAGGGGGCGAGCCTTCAGAACACTCACAATATAGATGGATAGTGACCAAGTTTGCAGACGAAAGCAGAGGACCTCTCTCCTGAATCCCCAGGGCTAAATGGAGACGCAATAGATAGCAGTGCAGGTCCTCTGCCCTATCTATCTGAACCATTAGCCCCTGTCGTGACTTTGAAGGAAAACATAAAACCAGAGGCAGTGCGGATGGGAGAAGTGTCGGAATGGTAGCTAGCTAATAGGCTTGAGCTTTCCATGATTAAAAAGGCGAAGCTTCTTCCCTTCTACGCGGACTCTTGTATATTTTTGCACACGATGGCCACAGACCTTTTAATTATTTTAATTAGCTCAAGTAAAACGGCAAGTAAAACGGCCATGGTTAAAAATTAGACACATACCTCATTGGAAGGGATGGAAAAGTCCTCGGGATTGAGTACCACATCGTTGTGTAGATACAAACTGCTTTCATGAGCATGTCTGAAGTCCACCTTTCTCCAATTCTCATAGCTCTCCCAAATAAACACATTGGAACTATTACACCACTGAAACAAACACCTGCGACCCATTTGAACTCCTTACTTATCTACTACATCTGTAGGAAAGCACCACATGCTGTCATGAATAATTAAGAGACAGCATCTTCTCATAGGATAAGAACACACAGCCTCATGAATAATTATGAGACAGACACGTCATCGAAGTACTATAGTACATTGCCATGTCACTGCCTGTGACGTGTGACAGGATGAGATTTTAAACCAGGAAGATAAAAATAGCAGAAAAAAGCTCAAAATGAACCTGTTTTCTTCTACAATTAAAATTAACGGATGCCAAGATTCTTTTATGATGTGCGATATGTACACCTCTGTTAAAATCTCAGAAAATCTAGTTTACATTTATACATTTACATTTATTCGTTTAGCAGATGCTTTTATCCAAAGCGACTTACAAATGAGAAAATACAAGCGCTCTCTATATATATATATATATATATATATATATATATATATATATATATATATACATATATACACACACACAATAGCATTGGTTGCACACCGGCTTCAGAGCATCAATTATACGTTTGTTGTCATCCGCCTTGAATCCAAAGTATTTCCATATACCATGCCTTATTTCCTCTCAACGAGTCGTGGTGGAGCTAAACTTCTGTAGGTTTTCCCGTGTGCTTGTAGTTGTTGTTCACCTCTTGTGGACCGACTAAAACACTTGTGCGTATTTGCTGCCCCCTTCAGGCCTGGAAGAATTGCAACCTCTGTATCTCCAATAGAATCAGTTCGAACGCTACTCCAGAAAAACGAGTACAGTCATGTTTTAAGAATGTTGGTACCGAAGTATATATATACACAAAATATAAGGTGTATGTGTTAATGTGTATATATATTTTACCACACATACATACACACATTGTATATGTGTGTATGTGTGTATATATAAATATATATATAATATATACACACACTATATATATATATATATATATATATATATATATATATATATATATATATATATATATATACACACACACACACACACACTTATTTTAATGGGAAAACTTGGGATGCACCTCGGGGATGAACGCAGGACTGTTGATTGTGCCTTTTGAGGAAGACATCACTTCCTTCAAAACATATGATGGCCCTTCAGAATCCCACCCACAGTGTTTGAATGGTGTAGCTTGTAGACTGTGAAAATGCAAATGTATAAATGGCTTTTTGTCTGAGGGGTAGCATGAAAATATACAATATGAAAAGATGGTAGAACCAGACCTGTTTAAACACTGAAAATGAAGTATCAAATGGGCTTGGCATTGTGTTTAATTTTCGTCAGTGTATCCTGTGCACCAATGAGATGATTTGCAGTTGAATTTGAATTGGCACAAACTGTGCATGCTCATAAGGGAAATGCAGTTGCAAGTGTGTGCTTAAATTAAAATGCTGGCATAATCATTTTCAGGCAAGAAAATATGTTGTATAAGGTATTATAAGTTAAAGCATTTTGTAATTTTTTTTTGGTGCATACAAGATAACGTAAATTTACATTATTACTTTTCCCCCAAGACAAGCTCAGCTTCTTGTTCTGGGGGTGCTGTTTCCGTGGTGAAGGTCATCAATACCTCAACTGGGTCTTCTGCTAACTCCACAACTGCCTCGCAGGGTTTACGTATTGTCAAGGCCACTGAGCCCTTGCGAAAAGTGGAGACTCTGTGTAAGCAGGAGAAAGCCAATCGAATTGTTGCCGAGGCCATTGCTCGGGCTAAAGCCCGTGGTGAGCGAAACATCCCACGGGTGCTCAGTCAAGATGAATTTCCTGCCAGACAGACATCCACTGACATTGATGGTGTTGCAAGTCCAACTGGTGCCAAGAAGAAAAGTGCAGGAGGGAACAAAAAGAAGTGCCCTGCATTGGGTGCAGCAACTGTGAAAGCTACAGTTGGAGAAAAGAAGGTTAAGGTGAAAAGTACTGGATCTGCGGTGGCTGGAGGAGGTGGAGGCTGTAAGAGTAAAGGGAAAACGAAGCCCAAGTAAGTTTTGTGTTTTTTTTCTGTGTGAGAGAGAGGGAGCATAATTTTATCATTCTTAGGAGGAAATTAAAATAAAAAAAAAATGTAACAGCTAAAATTTAAGAGATAAATGGACTGTTATACACTGTAGTATATTTTTAATCAGTGTTTTAGTTTATTTTAATATGCAAATTCTTTCCAACCATATGTTTTTTTATAAGTAGTCAGCAAAGCACTAGTTTCAAAATGATTGGCAGCCTCACAATTAATATTGGGTAAAATCTCCCCTAGAGCAAATAACCACACTGAATTTATATCTGTAATGTTTGCTTTATGTTGAAACACTTGGTCTCGGAACATAAAAAAAATTATAAAATTTCATATATATATATATATATATATATATATATATATATATATTCCTTCTGTTTCTGCATATGAATTGCCTTCTATACACGGTTTAAGTCCTGAGATGGCCATTGCAAAACTTGGGTTATATTTCCACCCCTCTTGCAATGAGCATATCCTCTGGATAGCCTCTGGTGTGTATGCATATGCATGCTGAAACCTTTCAACAAAGTCAGAGTGTGTGTGGATGATGCATGATTTGAAATAAAAACCTCTGTAAGGGCAGTGGTTATAGTTAAACAGTTGAAGCTCTGGGTTCCTGATCAGAAGGTCCTGGGTTTAAGCCCCAGTGCTGCTGCTTCGTCTATTTCTCCTTATTCCTCTCCTTCTCCCTTCTTCTCCTTGTTGGACCTTGTGTATACCTTAGTGAGCTATCTGTATAACAGCTTGTGATCAGAGATATTGGTTGAACATTGGCGATGCACCGAAAGGAATTCTGGGCCAAAACAGAAAATTAATTTTTTCAAACCCATTATAAAATAGCTTCTTTTTTTGTATAATTGTATTATTAGACTTTTTAATTAATTTCACAAATTTAATGAATCTGAATTGAAAAACCATAAACCAATAAAATGATCACACTTTTATTGAAATTAACACACAAAAACAATATTAAATATATTATTCTTTATTCAGTTCTGTAGCAATCAAATTTAACAGATTATTTTTATCCAATTATCCAAATAATGTTAAGTATGTCAAATGTCAAGTAATGAACTAGGCCTCTATTCTGTTTGTGTAAACATATTTGCACATAAATATTATTGTGCAAAACAGTAATAATAGAACTAAAACTAAATTCAAACTGTAAACAAGAGATGTAGCCTCAAGTCAAGAACAAAATTTTTATGTAATTGCTACACACATAACAAATTGGACTGCTTTCTATTTAAGCAAAGGTGGCTGGATTCTCTTCCAAGAACAAAATTTGCTCAGCTTTATGGCAGGAGAGCTGGTGCTTGGGGCAGATAAATACCTGCGTACAAAAGTGCGTGCAGCACTGCTGTAGATCGGGGCACTTACCTGAAGAATCTCATCAAACATGTCAAAGTGAGGGAGTTTGCACCTCATCACTTGTGCGTACCCATTTCTCTGGCACACTTTGCTTTGTGCTGCGCATCGATCCTAGATGTATTCATCACCTCCAGCTCTGCTTGTATCATTTCCCATGCATGCTGCTTTTTCTCTGCGTCAAAGTAACATTCTTTAAATCACAGATCTGGTAATGTTGCAATGTAACAATAAGTGCCGAGCACTGAGGGGTGAGGTGTGTATCCCTATAGAAAATACCTCCAACGCTGGAAATACACACACAGCAGTACACTCAAGCACTGAGAACCTTGGGGAACACCATGAGAGAGAAGACCTAATTCTGTATAAAACCGATCAACAAAAACTAATTGGCATCAGCAAGATAGGCTCATAAATAGTTAGGAGAGAACAATATTCAGGTTAAGCTAAAGAAACAGGAGTGTTATGAGCATTTATAGCAGGAATGTATGTCAGCAATGAACTTTTCATAGGTCAGTTCATGAAACGAGCAGCGGTAAATTGTCAATCCACAAGATATCAAGCATCATGACTTTGATTGAGGACAGGAATATTAGCATGTTGCAAGTTGATGTTTTTGAAGCCTATTTATTTGAGATGGAGTGTATATGTAGATGAGGTGACGATGCTGGACAGTCTAAATAATTGGGTCCCTTTAGGTGAATATGAAGCAAGGGCTCACGCATCACTGACAGTGGGTATTCACATTCTGGCTAATGTAGGAGCTGTTAACCAGAATGAAAATAAACATTGATTAATTGATGCGCTAGATTCTTTATGGTATACTTTGGCTGCATCATATTTTATCCCATGGATACATGGGCATGGCATGGGCAAATGTTTGTGAACACCTGACCATCACACCCATATGTATTTTTTTGATCATCCAATTTCCACATTTAGTCCCTCTGCTGTTATAATAACTCCACTATTTGTAGGAAGGGTTTCCACTAGGTTTTGGTGCATGACTCTGGGGATTTGCCCATTCAGTGTTCAGTGAAATTGAGGTCAGGGCTTTGTGCAGACCACTTGGCACTTAACCCTTGGCAAACTATGTCTTCATGGACCTCACTTGACAGGGGCATTTCAGGAACATGTTTGGACTAGGCATCTTGGTTCCAGTGAAGGGAAATGGTAATGCTACAGCATACAGTGACTTCCTATACAATTGCGTGCTTCTAACATTGTGGCAACAGTTGGGGAAATCCCGACTATGGGTGTGATTGGTCAGAAGTCCACAAACTTTTGGCCATATATAGGGGTGCTTGATGATTTGTGAACCCTTTATAATTTTTTTTATATTTCTGCATAAATATAACCTGAAACATCATCAGATTTTCAAACAAGTCCTAAAAGTGAACCCAATTAAACAAATTATACTTGGTCATTTATTTATTGAGGAAAATTATCCAATATTACATATTTTTGAGCGGCAAAAGTATGTGAACCTTTTGCTTTCAGTATCTGGTGTGACCCCCTTGTGCAGCAATAACTGAAACTAAATGTTTCTGGTAACTGTTGATTAGTGCAAGGGTTCCCAAACTTTTCAAGGGCAAGGCCCCCCCCCCTCCCAAATGGCATTAACATTTGACCAAGGCCACCCTTTTGCAAGATGTCTTTAAAACACATTTTTATTAATAATTATATCTTACATCTTTACATTACATTAGGAATTGATTGTGTATGTGTGGTTGTCTGAGAGTGAGAATTTATTTTTCACATCAAATTGTTGAGGCCCCCCGGGCGGCCCCTAAGGGGGCAGCAGCCCCCACTTTTAAGACCACTGGATTAGTGCACGCTGCACAGAGGCTTGGAGGAATTTGCAAAAAGTTCTATTTTGTTCTCATCTGTCCACAGAACATTTTTCCATTAACCTTCTGCCTTGTCCATGTGATCTTTAGTAGATTGCCCGTCTGCAATTTGCTAAAATATTCTTTTTGGAGAACAGTGGCTTTCTTCTTGCAACCCTTGCCATGCACACCATTGTTCAGTGTTCTTCGGATGGTGGACTCATGAAAATTAATATTAGCCAATGTGACACAGGCCTTTAGTTGCTTAGAAGTTACCCTGGGTTCCTTTGTGACCTCTTGGACTGTTAATCTCTTGGAGTGAGCTTTGTTGATTGATTACTCCTGGGGAGGGTAACTATGGTCTTAAATTTTCTCCATTTGTACACAATCTGTCTGTTTGTGGATTGGTGGAGTCTAAACTATTTAGAGATGGTTTTGTAACTTTTTTCCAGCCTGATGAGCATCAGCAACTCTCTTTCTGAGGTCCCAAGAAATCTCCATTGTTCATGCCGTGATACACTTCCACAAACCAAACATGATCAGACTTTGATAGATCCCTGTTCTTTAAATAAAAGAACAGTGTGTGTACACACACACACACACACACACCCACACACAGTGGGGGGGAAATAAGTATTGAACGCATCAACATTTTTTTCAGGAAATACATTTCCAATGAGGTTATTCACATGAAATTTTCACCAGACATCAGTATTAACTCAAGAAATCCTAACATAAAAAAATCCAAACATTAAAGTCCATAAATATAGTTGTATAATAAAGTGGAATGGCGTGGGGGGGGGTATTGAACAGGTTTAGAAAAAACAGTTCTCCAAGGTAAGGCAAGGAACCAGCTGAAATCTGTAAGTAATTATACCCCCTATCTGTGGAAATTAATATCAGCTGGGTTAGTAAATTGCTGGTCTATAAAAAGGCTTTTCGTTACCAAGATGTCACACAAGAAACATCTCATGATGGATAAAAGCAAAGAGCTCTCCCAAGATCTTCACAACCTTATTGTTGAGAAACATATTGATGGAATCGGATACAGATGTATTTCAAAACTTCTGAATCTTCCAGTAAGCACCATTGGGGCCATTATCCACAAGTGGAAGCAACATCACTCCGTCATCAACCGGCCACGCACAGGAGCTCCTCACAAGATTTCTGACCAGGGAGTCAGAAGAATAGTCAGAAGAGTAGCCCAAGAGCCAAGGACCACTCAGAAAGAGCTCCAGAAACACTTGGAGGCAGCAGGTGCCATCGTCACAGAGACAACAATCGGCAATGCACTCCACTGCTCACGCTCACTCCGCAAGACTCCATTACTAAAGAAAAGGCATGTCGAGGCTCGTTTAAAGTTTGCTACAACTTATTTAGACAAGCCTATGAAATACTGGGAGAGTGTAGTCTGCTCAGACGAGAGCAAAATTGAACTTTTGGTTGTGATACTACACACCATGTTTGGAGAAGAAATGGCACTGCACATCACCCTAAAAACACTACACCAACAGTGAAGTTTGGAGGTGGAAGCATCATGGTGTGGGGCTGTTTTTCATCACATGGTACTGGCAGACTTCATATAATTGAAGGAACGATGAATGGAGCCCTTTACTGGGAGATTCTTGAGAAGAATCTGCTGCCATCCACCAGGATGATGATGAGACGTGGGTGGGCGGCCCATTAATTTCTTCATACAGGAAGTCTCTTGAAGCTGTCATTACAAAAGCTTCTCCACTAAGTATTAAATATATTTCAGTTAGTGTGTTCAATACTTTTTTTCCTGTGTCATTCCTCTTTATGAGAGAATGTGGTCAATCTCGGTGCATAAAGGACAATGCCAAAAACCACTTCTGAATGCACGTGATCTCCGATCCTTTCGATGTCGCTGTCTTAAAAAGTCTTGAATCTGTAATGGATATCCTGACATGGGCTCGGGAATACTTTGTCAAACCTTTTCTCAGTCAACACCATTCGCTGCTGTATCCACAGGTGCAAGTTAGACTTTACTATGCAAACAACATACATCAACACTGTCCAGAAGCGTCGCCAACTTCTCTGGGCTCTGTCTAATCTCAGGTGGACAGTAGCACAGTGGAATTGTGTTTTGTGGTCCAACGAGTCGACGTTTCAAATAGTTTCTGGGCAAAACCGCCGTTGTGTTCTCCGGGCCAAAGACGGAAAGGACCATCCAAGCGGTTATCAGCATCAGGTCCAAAAGCATATGTGTATATATATAATATGTGTGTGTGCACAAACTGAGATAGATGGCTGCTATATACAATAAGAAGAGTATTAAAAAATTAATTTGCGATATGAGGGGAAAATATGCAAAGAAATATGTGCAGTATGAGTGATGCCCAAAAATGAATGTGCAAAAAATGGTGTAAAAATTCTTTCTTTTTTTTTTAATGAAAAAATATGTATTCTGATCCTGGTATATACAGTAGACAATTAGCAGTATAGCACGAGGTAACGGCTGTGGATCATGATGATTGGTGTTCTGTCTCCTGATAAAACACTACATATTACACATCATGATAGCCACGTTTGGCGTTAGGAAAAATCGCAAACTACACTTATGGTATTTTGTGCTAGTGTACTAATTTCAAACAGACCCATGTGTATTTGTAGAACTTGCCTCTGTAACTATGTTGATTTACCTTCTCATCAATGCCGACTTGAGTTGGTACCAAGATAAGATTGCAGAACAACAATGAGTTTCACCAATGGTTTCAAGTTTTTTTGTGAACCAGAGAATTTTCATTGACAACAAAGTTTACTGTCACTTAAATACCTGTGGAATAGTACTCGAGGTTATTAATTTGCTGTGTGATTCACACTTGAAAAGCAAATTTGTCTTGGTGAACATGGACCCACGCTAGAAGTGTCTCTTACCTGCAAACCCCAAATTGACCGCCTTGGTCAGCAAACTTTTATGAATATTTGCACCTACTTGTCTCTGTGAACAAGCTATCTTTGTATTGAACATCAAAACAAACTCCATTCCTTGCACTCACTCACTTGCGCGCACTAAAATCTCACAGTGCAAACGTCACGTACTCCGGACTTGTTAACTGATTTTCATATTTGATGTTGCTTCTGTAGTATCTATTAAAACATCTTTTCCTCATTGCTTAAACTGCATAACTTGCATTACAGAACAGTTCTAGATCCATCTTTACCTACATTACACTGGATTTTTGTTCATTTACATGTTAAATTCATTTACACGAGAAGCTTGACTTCTCTTATCGTCATCAGATAATGATATTTTGATAAGCACAATAAAAATACTTAATCGTTCAGTCAGTTCTGTCATAAACCGTCAATTTTCTTTATCAGTATGGTACAATTTGGAAAATCTGTTAAATGAATTTGTGTCTGTCCATCTATTTTACAGGTTATAAATATTTAATGTTTATGCATTGATAATGTACCTTTTAGGTAATTTCCATTGAACACATTTAAGAGGAGTTGTTTATATTGGTCTACTAAACAGATTTTTTGGTCCAGCCCATTTGACAGGGCCTGTTATCTAAAATAAGTTTGACACCCCTGTTATTAAGAATTCAACTAAAAATACTTGTTTATTTCATGTGTACGGCTCGGTACTGAATGTTGTTAAATTCTTAGTTATGAAAATCACCTTTTATATATTTTTTTCTTGTCTGTTTCTTTGCTTTACTCTAGCACCATCACTCTGGTAGGTGGTAAAAAAAGGAAAAGAAATGCATCTTCAGACCATTCAGATGGAGAACTGAACTCTCCTGCCACACCCCTCACGCAAGAAGAAAATCTGTCTCAGGTAAGGCCTGATATCTAGATCTGCACCTATATGTTTCTGAACATGTGAGGGTGCCATGCACAGGTGGTTTCATAGGTGTCCACTTCATCCATCCATGTAATGTGAACATGTCCACTAGAGGGCAGAATATGAACCTGGTATTTGGAAGAAGAAATTGATTAATACTTTGTAGTATTGAGTAAGTACTAAAAATCTGATTCTGTGCTATTAAATATTGAGATCTGGAGACCACATAGGGAATATTTTGGGATTTTCTCTAGAGAAAAAAATAATCAAAAATGAGGGTGTATATTGCATCATTAAAGAGAACATATAAAACCCTACTTTTCTTACATGTGAGCATGCATTTTGTCTCCAGAGTGATGAGAGGTACAGCAAACCTTTCTCATTCCCTTATCTCACTGCACATCAGCACATTTCATATGCTTTACACTCATTATTTGAGTAAATTGGAGTGATGTCAGATTTGAAGTCAGATTAAATTATTATAAGTTGGGTTCACAGCATCTGGTCAGATACTTAACCGAACACTGTACCCTTCTTCAACTAATCTTCATTTGCCAGAAGGCTGGTTGACTCCTCTGACAGTAGATATGCCTGACAGGCTGATAGATTTATGGAAGACTGCACATTACCATGCCAGTACACCTTTGTGTGCTAAACTTACCCATAAACCCCCTTTCTGCATTGTGACACAAAGATGCTTCAATGCGAAAGTTCAAACTACAATGTATGTAGGAGTTAATATATGGCAGAGAGAAAAATGCTGATGTTTGTCACACAATTCCACATAATTTCTTGTATATTAAACACCATCAGACAAAACCCTACTGAAAGTCCTGCAATATCATATTAAAGAGAATTTTCTTGTCTGACTTATTCTTTGTTCTTTTTCTAAGCTTTCTCCTGAGTGACAAGTCCTGATGCACAATTTTTGTCTGTGCTATAAGTTCCAGTACAAATGACAGTGCAAGTGATACAGCATGTAACCTTTGATGGCTAGTGTTAATTTGCATTTTACATTTTGAATAGATATTTTGGTTGTCCTGGAAAATAGTTTTTTTTTGTTGGAAAGTGTATCGTGTATTATTCTATATTATTAGGGGACTAAGCACACACACATGCTGGAACCCTAGTTCTTATGCTCTGGTTTTTCAGAAGGGACCACTCTTAACCCCAATCTTAATGATTGTGGAAGTAGGAAAGGTGTACATATTTTCCACCCCGGTTTCTGAATGAAACTTTGGGAATTAATGATAATTTGCATAATATGCAAAACCTGCTTTTGCAAACTTATCCTAGAATTTGTAACTTCACAAATGAGTGGTGCAATATTGTCTGAGCCATAATTATAATCAGAGACATGTTTGGATTTGTAAACAGTATGGCTACCGCATTCCAGTCAATTCCAGTCTCAAATGATTTCTGGGTTACTGCAAAGACCGATCCACCGTTCTGTCCAATGTTACATAACCAATTAAACTTAATTTTTACATTCTTAACTTTAATGCAGATTTTAGATTGGTTACTGTTAGCCAATGTACTCTGTTCGCTTCATCTCTGATCAAATTATTAAATTAATCCACAGACGCAAACAAATTAAATCAACACGTCAAGCAGTCTCTTTCTTTTAGAATTAATTTCCACAATCAGCGCTGCACAGCCCTTCTGTCTTGCGCTCTGTTATGATGAGCCATGGTCAGTGCAGCATTGGCCTGCTTCTTATCGTCAGTGCCGTGGTTTGCGTTGCGCGGACCTTATTCTCACACTATTATGTGTATGTGATACGCTTTACCATTTAAACTCGGAATTCATAATCAGCTGTTTGTGAAGAAAGTCTTCGCTTCCAAATTATGTATTTTTTTTTAAATCAAGTAATTCAAACATTAAATGATGTTTTGATGCTCTTTATGGTACGTGAGTGTGGTAGAGCACGGCTGCTGACTCAAAACTGTAGCAAGATGATAAATGGATTATCACCTTGTCTTAAATACACGTTTTATTGAAAAGTAAACATGAATGAATGTCAGAGGGTACTGCTTGCTGAAATTCATTCTCTCTCATGTAATGACCCAATCCATGTTTTAACCGCAGGAAGAAAAAGAAGTCACAAGAAATGGGGTAAAAAAAAGTGACTGTAACTGAAGTGAAGCACATGAAAGATACAAATGAAAGACATGAATGTATAGTTTAGAGTTCTTAATGTCAGTTTGGAGGAGACTATGGCAAATTTTGTATAACATTTGACGAAAGCAAAGAACTGAAAATACACAGGTCACATATAAACATTCTGTAGACATTAATAAATGAAGATGATTAATTGTAGTTGTGGTGCTCCTAAATTTTTGCTGGTGCTCCTAACCTTTCTAAAGTTGTGAGCACCAGTAATAACAAGTAAAAAAAGTTAATTTCGAGCCCTGTCACACTGATCGTTCCTTGTGGCCATGTTTGTATGTATGATTACTTAATTGTATTCTGTTGTGTCATGATTCTGGTCTCCCAACAGATGAGACGTTCTAATCGTCAAGTGAAAAGGAAAAAGTATACAGAGGATTTGGATATTAAAATCACAGATGATGAAGATGAGCCAGGTGAAGATGTGGATGTGACCACACCAGCAGTCATATTGTCTACAGGACATTCTCAGCCTATGGGGACTCCTTTCCAAGGGCTAGAAGGGGATGGCCTTCCCAGCATGCAGTTTTTTGTGGTAATATTTAGTGCTTTTCTAGTACTGTTCACAAGTTGTTTGCATGGGCAGAACGTTGCTACTGTCAATTAGTGTGCAATTTGTCACTCCCACAGTTCTGATCAGGCAGAAAATAGTTTTTGTAGCTATTAGTTTTAAATAAATCAAGTAGTAAGTTAGTTTATTGAATCTGCCAATGGTGACTGCATATTAAATGCCAAGAGGTGGGTAGATTCACCTGGTTACTTCTCCTGCATGTGTATATGCATACAGAGACCTTCCATAAATTCAGACTGTGACCTGTGACAGAGTACGTGTAATAAATACTGCCATCTTTGTCTTTTTTTCCTTGTTGCCTCATACACGTGTTGAGCTGCAAGCAAACAATTTGTACCTATGCCCTTAGCAACCATGGCCATAGCTACAGGTGACCTGTTTGCCAAAGTAGGGTTAAGGCCCTTTCATCCTGAGCGCAACATAGTAAAGCATGGTGAATCGCCAACGAACGCGAAACGATCGATTGCCTTCGGCTAATTGACGCCTGCATGATAGGTGGCCGCTCATGGAGAATGTATTTTACTCCTGCATGCTAGGTGGCACAACCCACTATTCAGCTGATCAGTCTACCGTCTTTTGAGGCACACAAACTGTTTTTAATTACTTATTTTATGTGTATTCTACCCAGAAAGGGAGGCAGAAAGTTTTGTTTTTTTGAACAGCACCATCAAGCTGTTTTAGTATGAATGAAATAACGTGAAATATTATGCAATAATACAGTAGTGGGACAAAATCCGTTCATTTGTGCAAGATAAATCATTTTTTAAAAAATAAAATAAGTTTTTAAAATCTAAATGTATTAAAGATATGTGTATATGTTGATAGAGCAATAAGAATTAAAATAAAGGATATTATGATTATGCACTATATCTAAAAAAATTATAATAATTTTTGTCAATGTTTTTGTAGTCGCTGTGACTTTTATCAAAAAGTTCTGTTCTCAGACACCAATGACTAGTGTTGGGTCCAAGTCCACCTTTCTCGATTTCGAGTCAAGACTAAGTCCTTAACCAATAGAGTTCGGGTCCAAAAGGGGCCGAGTTGGACTCAATTCCGAGTCCTTAATAGCAGAGTCTGAGTTGAGTCTAGCCGAGCCCAGAAAATAATTAAACTGAAAAGATTTGAAATTGTAGTTGTAAACTCAACACTGAGCTGTTAAATTAATATTTTAACCTTCACAAACCAATGGCAATATAAATGTAACAAAAAATACCACTATTACATCTTGTCCTTGCCACTTAATATTTTTTTCATGTCATCACCACCTCAACTAGTTCCCTATCAAAAAACGGTTTCAATTAAAAAAAAAAGGGATATAGAGGTATATGTAGAACTTTTATTATATTACAAGTGTATGAAAATACAAATTAACCTGTTTTCTTATTGTATCACACTATATTGTGTCCTCCAGTTCGAGTTGACATTTCAATTATTTGATGCCTCTCCCCCACAGTTATCTAGTCTGAGAGAGTACAGAGTAGAGTTACATTTAGCTGCATCTCTACGGTACCAATTTCTTTTAGGAGCACTTGTACTCCTAATTACAAAAAATTAGGAGCACAGTTGAAGTCTTTTTTGTTTGTCTTTTTAGAGATGGTAACATTAACATGCCACAATATAACACACAAGTGGGCATGAGAAAACTTGAGCTTGTCAATTATGACAGAAATTAGGAACATAGTGTGAGCCATGACAAATTAATTTACCTTCTGATAAACTAAATTTAATATTTTCAGTAAAATTTCAGGCTGTATGCAAAAAAACAACCATTAACCTGTTCCACCTTGTAAACAAATGCAATAAACCTCAGTGTTCAGTCTTTGACGTCTGCTCCTCTTAAATATATATAAAGCTACGCTATTAGACATTTTCCACGGTCATGGTTCTGGGCTGGAGTCAGTTCTCGACCCGCTCTGTGTATTGTGTATATATCTGAATAATCTCATATAGGATGTGATTAGGTGAGTTCATTTACCCGTCAGATGCAAAGTGCTTTAGTTTAATGGTGTTCATTAGGGATGCTCCAATCAGGATTTTTACAGCCGATACCGATCCAGATACCAATCTTTTTTTGTTTAAATTTTAATCAGGAGGTCCATCATAAACAGTTAAATGTAAGCTTCTAATTGAAGGTAGACTAACACAAAATGACCCATATTAGGAAAAAGAAGGCTAATAGCCTACTAAGCTTAATGTAAAATTGATATTAAATGCAACCCATTGAACATTATTTCATTTGTCATTTTATTTATGTTTTATGAATTTATTAGATCTTTTTGTATATTAAATTATTTATTTATAACTAAGCACATTAATCTGCCTTTACATTTTATTAGTTTTTTGTTTGTTTATCAGTTTTAGATCGGTTCCCCCATTACAGTGTTGCCATGTCTGCTGATAATATTGCATTTTGGGGGATTTAACTCAAAACATGAAAACTGGAGTTGACTTTTTTTGGTGATATCTGGCAACCGTGAGTTTAAATGAAGTTAATGCACTGTCTATTAGAGTTAGTGAAGAGAGTGATGGGAGAGAACATCTGAATGTTTACAGACTGAACAGTTTCTACTCTCGATTATGATTTGGGAATTATTTAATAAAGAAGTTTGAATTACACCCGACCTCGTAGTGTTAGCATTATTATTAATTTATTTGTGCCTGATGCCGCTGTGGCTACACGAGCAGGTCACAGACTCAGGTTCAGCTCATCAGGCCATTCACCAATTTGGACTATTTTGTGCATGTCCATTACTCAATATCCATTCTCTTCTCTCTTCCGGAACACTTTTCCTCTCTGTTTACGCTGGTTTTCAAAACCGCTTTCTGTGCTGTAGTATCATCTCTCTCGTCATTTTGCGCAACGGCAGTGGTTCCAGGCGTGTGATCTAAAGCTGAAGTCTAATTAGACGCCTCATTTCATCGCAGGGCGACGAGGAAAAAAAATCTCACTTTGTCATGCCACGTTTGATCGCGCCCAGTGTGAATAGCTCCATAGGGATCCATTGTTTTGATTCAAGAGCACCATCGCGTCATACATTTGCTTCGCTTAGTGTCAAAGGCCCTTTAGACCAGTGGTTCTCAAACTTTTTCAGTGTGAGACCCCCCCTTGTGTAGGGTGCATCCCTTTGTGGCCCCCTAGAGTCATCAATTTTTTTCGTAATTTTTTTTTTTTCCACTTTAGGCTCTTCTGTATGAACTTTCTCAGCTAAGAGACTGTCTATCTAAAAACTTATGTTTTAAATAGCCTTAGGTTTTATCAGCGTGTGTCTAACAGTACACTATATCAATGGATGTCTCTATTTGGTTTGTGTCTTAGTATGCTGTGTATAATTGCTTTAATTTATTTATATGTCTCATTTTTCTGTACATCATAGTTCAACGGTTGACAATCCCGACTTACATACAGGTAAAATTAAAATAATAATAATGTTGTAGAATTTCTATGCGGCCCCCTGGTGCCATCTGGCATCCCTAGTTTGAGAACCACTGCTTTAGACTCATCTTATTGCCTTCTACCTGTGAGTGTACTTATTGTGATGATTTTTCATAGAAAATTGCAGAGCACCATAGTGGCTGTTAACTTGGACCTCAATAGCGTTTCAAGCTTGTATTAGCTGTCACTCAGTCTTCTCTGAAATTTTCCATATGTATATTTCCCATTTTGCCATATCACTAGTCTAGTGGGTGTGTGGCTACCCTGTTAGCAGGCTTGTGGAGTAGCGGCGTTTAATAATCAGGATACAAAAAACTGGTAACTGTAATCCGTTATTTACGTCAAAAAATAAGTAATCAGCTTACAGGCACATTTTGTAAACACATGGGAATACTATCAAGATTACAGTTTTTTTTCATTTAAAAGCAAAGAAATTAATCTTTTGACAATACAATACACAGCTGCTTGATTAGAGTTCTGGTTCTCTTTTGCCAGTCGTGGCTCACGTGGGCAACCTCCTGGTGCATGCACAAATAAATTTTGCGCAAAGTTAATTTGGTAGAAATGAACACATTGTTCTCTGAAATGCTTTTGTTAGGGTGACCGTACGCCCTCTTTTTCCTGGACATGTCCTCTTTTTCATATCTTAAAGAGCGTCCGGCCGGGATTTCTAAATATGAGAAAACGTCCGGGATTCAGCTTTAGTTTCATTATGATGTGTTATGGTCTAATACTGCAGCATGTGTGCACATGTTTGCATTGCTTTAACCCCTTCTCGTACACCAGTTGGTTGACTTATAAAAGGCTTGCAGCAACTATTGGTCAATTCCTGCCTCTCAATCATTAGCCTACTCTCAGCAAACGTGCAAAGGCGAAGCACTGTTGTGTACGGCATCAAACAGTTGCTTGGCAATAGCAGCGAATGACAGCTGCCCTTAGTCGAAACAATGCCCATGGCCATATCAGGTGATTTTCTTATTTCATGTTATCACATGAAATGCTTAATACATTACATGGTCATTCAAATGTGTAAATGATGGGAAAGGCGTCCCCTTTTTCGAAAAATAGAATATGGTCACCCTAGCTTTTGTAATGCAGTGTTACCTGCATCAGAGACAGTGATCTTTATTTATTTAATTAATTTATTAAAACAAATCCAAACATTGGACATGTTTTTAAGCTTTAAAATAAGCTTTAAATAAAAGTATTTTAGTTCCTATTGCTTTCTCTTAGTAATCCAAAAATAATCAGATTGCATTACTTTCATGTTGTGATACGTGGATTACGTTACTGATGACATTTTTTATGAAGTAATTTGTAACTGTAACGGAATACATTTTTACAGTAACCCTCCCGACCCTGCCCGTCAGTGGCATGTATGAGTTTTTCCCTCGACACAGCCAAAAAGTAACTATGCTACAAGAATTGTGTTCATGCAGCTGGTGTCTGAATCTCTTGGAAGCCAAATATACTTGTGGGTATACTTACAGCAAAGCATACTTAAACGAAAAAGAACCTCCGCTAAACATGCATTTGTCTGTGTAATAAAATAACACGTCTTATATGCATGTTTGAGTGTTCTCTCAAGCAGTTTTGCTGCTGCATCCATGATTAATTTTAATAGTTGTTTATAGGTAATCAACATAGATGCTTGTCAACATATACACATTCTTGTTGGTTAAATAAATTAACGTGTATATGGATGAGTGTATAAGACTGTAAATCTGAGTAAGTCTCTGGGAACCGTTTCACTATCTAGCACCATGCGCATGACCGTTTTAATCCAACTCAACAAACATAAAAAATCTCATTAAAACACTAGTAAAACAGTTTTCATTTTCTTTGTAATGAAGGTAAGACACAAATAGGTTGATTTCACTTATTTTGCATAAAGGTTGCTTGCTTAGATTACAACATGTAACAAGGTCACATGGGGATTGTGGCAAGTTTAATTTAACTTGGTTGAAAAAGGCACTGTTTAGAAATAAATAACTAAAATGAGGGAATGCTTATGTTAAATTTTGTTTGAAGTGTGAAGCTCCAGGAACTCTATGCAGCTTTTACCTAGGTGTCAGCATTCTACTTCTCTAGGTTCTACCAGGTTGTGTGAGTACAGCAGGCATCTCAGAGCACTGTTCAGGGTTCGCCTAAGAGAAGTCCTGTTCCTTATTATATCAGCATAAATTATCTAAATGATTCTTACCATATCTGGTGATTAAGAGGGGTAAAATTACTTGCATATATAATTGTCCGTGTCATTCTTAATCATTGCCATCTTGAGAAGGTTCCAAGGAAAGATGGCTGCATAATGGCAGAATTTGTCAATACCAATACTGCATATGTTTAGTATATAACTTTGTGGAAGGTTTTGGTATGCATGCGTGTGAGCAGAAGTCATTCTGCGTGTGTTTCTTACAAACCCTGGCTGTTACACTGGGTTGGTAGAACCTTTGTTACATATGGAAGTACTGTAGAGTTTCACTGAACTTGAAATGTAATTAAACTGTTTGTGTAATTCAGGAAAACCCAAGTGAAGAAGATGCAGCAATTGTGGATAAAGTGTTGTCTATGCGCCTTACCAAAAAGGAGGTGAGTTAACACCCATGACTCTCCTATTCGGAATGATTAACTCTTATCTTGTATTAGAAACCCACTAACCTGTATATTCTGTCTGCTATAGGTATCTCCAGGCCAGTATGCCAGTGTAGAGGAATTCTTTGTCAAATATAAAAACTAGTAAGTACTGGTTTTTTATTTTAGAAAATATATAATAATACTTCATGTTTTTCTGCAAGAATGAATTTACATATAACATAACTTCTAGCTCGTACTTGCACTGTGAATGGGCCAGTCTGGAACAGCTTGAGAGAGACAAGAGGATCCACCAGAAGCTGAAGAGATTTAAGGCTAAACAGTCTCAAATGAGAACCTTCTTCCAAGAGGTAGGTCTTTATTTAAGAATGCACACATACTGTAGACTGTTAACGCTGAGTTCGAAGGGGGAAATTGGGAAACTCTAGTTTGTAGTGACAACATGATATTTGTGCAATTTTCATCATCTTTACTCAGTCCGATTCCAGACTGTTTCATAGTGTTGTTTTCAGCACCGGCTCAGCTACGATATGTAAATATTAAGTGTCACTGTAAGGGGGCCAAGCCAGTGAGGCAAGAGGTTAAAGGGTTTTTCAAAGTAATAAATGATTTTTATTCCCAAAGAAATCAGCAAAGTAACAAATTAACGTGAAGGCAGTACAACAAGCAAAACATAAATAGACTAGGACTATAAACTAGAGATTTCTCAGCCGATACTGATAACCGATTATTCAGAGTGATATCGGCCGATACAGATAGTTCTGCCTTTTATACCTTCTTTTAAATGAATAATAATTAATTCCACAATTCTGAAAGAAATGCAAATAAAAACTTTATTCTTTCCATTTCAACAAGTTGTTTCACAGTAACTGGTCGTATAAACATTAACACATTACTCTAACATTAACACATGAACTCAATTCTGAAGATTAAAGTAAGATTATTAACTTATTGAATGTTATAATTCATATTAACATTGACTGAATTCTAAAATCCTCCTGTTAGTCTCACATTCACTCTCCACAAACACAAGCATTTCTACTTCATCACTGACATCAAACTGGTCATATATAATATCAACTTTTTATATATTAACATTCACTGGATATGAAATACACTACAAATATATTTTTCTGTGCAATATATACTTTCTTGTCAACTCATCTTCATTTAAATCTTTCAGCGGTGTACTGGCCCTTTAATTCAGCATGAGTAGCTCGGCGAATTAAAATTCGACTCGACGCTGAAATTCCCGCTTCACTGCTGCAGCATCCGGTGTAAAATTTTATCAGTGCAGAGATTACTAACTGCAGTCCTCATTCCACACGAGACATCTTTACACACAGCACCAAATCAATGCGTTTTCCGGCCCTCTTTTGATTGACAGGATAAAATTGGCCCTGATCATCGGATGTTTTTAAACTATCGGCCGATCGCCGTTAGCGTGAAAAATTGCCTTTATTGGCCGATGCCGACTATTAGCCGATACATCAGTGCATCTCTGATATAAACTGAGGTCAACCAAATAGAACTAAACTAAACATAAGGCACAACTGAAGAAGATAACAGAACAAAACTGACCTGACAAAACAGGGCCCAATTATACACACAGACAAGCATAAAGCAAGCACATTATTTTCAACTTCTACTGAAGTCTTGCACAGGACAATACAGTGGAACAGTGCAATAAAAACAGAAAGAAATAACACATGCTCAGCTCTTGCGAGATGTCCTCTGTATATTCCTACCACCCTTCCCACAAAGGACACATCTCCACTAACATCTCCTCCACTGTAAGCTGCATGTATAGTGGAGTACACAGAGACTTCCTCGGTGTCCGTCCACTTCACAAACACCAGAGGACCACCCCTAACTCACGTAAAAGTTATTCTGTGGGACTTCCTAGTCAGAGCATTTGTTGCATTGTGTGGACAATTTTTTTTTTCTACTGTCCCTTTGTTTTACAAGCACCAAAGATTTGACTGTGCTGGTTCCTGAAGAGCTTTTGGTTGGTATTGAAATTATCCATGTACAAATGCTAAGTAGGATTGAGCCATGAGTGACCTCACTGTGTTTTATGATAGTCATGTCGTTTTTGAAAGCTGTTCTTTCCTGTGAATACTGCACTTTGCTACCTTGTCAGTGCCTGTTTTCGCTTTGGTCACCACCATTCTCTCATCCACTGCTATGGCTTTGCCTTCTCCGTGGCTTTGCAGGTGTGATTGTGTATATGGCAGGCTTCACTGTTAACAGTTTATGTTCTGTTCCCCATCTACTTTTTGCCAGTTCTCATCTGGTTCACTCATAAATGTATGTACTTCTGCACTTACATCCTCTAGATATTTTCCTGGCAGCCTGCTTATTTGTGTTCTGGCACAGTGTGTCAACCGGATCTGGGGAGAAGAACATCTTGAACAGATCCACAGGACTGTAATTGTCTGCTGCTGTCAGTTAAACCCCAGGGGGCCAACCAGACATGAGCCACATCCTCTTCCTTACTCCATAACATAGCATAGCAGGCCGATCTGTTTCAGCAGGTGGTGAATGGCAGCACATGTGTGGTTTCTTTATCTGTGCTTCATCATAACACCCAAGAAGAATATCTCTTAGTTAGTTACACTTTTTTATTTTTCTTTCTGCTTTTGACATCTTATTTAGTTCCCACTGAATGTTGACTTAGAAACAACAAAAGTGCTCCCAGACATCAGAGACATTTATTCAATCACAAAAATGTTGTTACCAAAAATTCTCACACAGCCATAATGGGTTAACAGGCCAGCCATCATTTATTCTAACTAAACAATTGGCCTATCAAACCAATTTACACCTATTCCAAAGAATGGGCTACAGGGCTGCAACTAACGATTACTTTCGTAATTGATTAATTGGCCGATTATTTTTCGGATTAATTGGATGGTGGGGGGTACCGGGCAAACTTTCAGTACCATTGTTAGTTTTTTATTTAAATAAAATCCACAAACTGAGTGTTAAAAATATACACTTAAGACTACATTAACAATCGTTTGTCTGTGTGTAATATATATATATATATATATGTGGAGAAACCTTTGTTAAAGTTTATATTATATATGTACAATGTATATAATATACACTGTATATTTAAGTATTTGTGCTTTAAAAAAAAAAATATGGATGCACAAAAAAGCACTGATAATTAAACTACAGTCCTAAATTAATAATAAAATATCACTTTCACTGCACCTTACGGTTTCTGTTGCTCACAGCCTTTAGGCATATTGTTTTACTCATATTTACTTTATAGGACTAAAAGATTAAGTATTTTTTCCTTAGCCCACTGCTCTCCTATGACCAGAGATGGAAATAGGTGCCACCGAAGGTTAAATGTTAACTTGTGATTTAAATATCTGACTCCAAAAGATAATCTTCTAGTTAGTTCTGGAAGTATAGTATCTCAGTGTTCTGATTATATTTAGTCTAAAACAATTTCATGCTAAGATTTCATTATAAAGAGGTGTTCCTACATTAGAGGCTTTTATATAGCCTATAATAAACAATTATTTTGTTAGCTCAGAGGTCTATATTGACGTGCAAGCCTAGGCTTGTCAGAGGTTGATTTTAACATGTCTAACATAAGGCAACTTCAGCTATAAATACATGCACTTTTTGTTACGGAAGAACCACTGAATATTTAAAGATAGAAATGGCAAATTAATTTATTAAATAAACTCACAGTTGAAGATGTACATAAAATAGAGACAAATGTAACTTACAAGAATGTTGATCTGTGACGCGGACATAGGATGTGTGGTGATAACGCATTAATGGCAAAAAGGCAGTCTCTGATGTTACAAGCCACTCCTGTGTTACACGCCCTCCTTTCTTTTATATCCCTGAGCCTCTTTGAAATGTGTAGTGACAAAGATACCAAATGGGAATGAAACGATGGGTTTTATGGCTGGATAGATTCCCAGTTGATTAGAAACTGTTAATTAAGTTCCTGAGAATGGGTCAATCGGGTGTGTGTGTGGAGAAAGACCACATATTAACATGTATTGTAAATGTTGTTCCCTACATATATGATATTTATGAGATCACCACATCGTTCACCATGAAGTATGGATAAAAATGATACCAAACATGCCCACTGTAATTAAACACTGTTCAACTGAACAGTTTTGGTTTACCTGGTATCTCTGAAACACATTCCTGATCATTTTAACCTTTTAATCAAATTACTGCCACGATTTATAAATCTTCTGCAACTTTGATCGTAGAGTTTTAATTAGACGTTACAGATCTTACTCGTGCTACACTGTTTATACGTCTACATTGTGAGTGAGGAGCAACACAGCTTCGTTACTAATGGATCGTTCCAGTTATAATAAACTACAGAATTTACACGGATTCACACAAATACAGCATATAATGACAATAAACTAAACCTTTTAAGCAACTCGTACCAGTTTCCCCAACCCCTTGCAGACCGTGTAGCATTTTGGATATAAACACAAGTTTGTGCTTGTGCATCACTGTTGTGTGTCTGTGCTACACACGCTCCGCTTTGTAAAGTTTGATCTTCAAAGCATTTAATATAAAATGCTCCCCTGCCTTAGAGGACCTTAGTGGTTGCACAGTTTTTTCTGCGGTCATTTGTCGATTACGCCTCTGTCTGATGGTGACCGAGGTCATGTTGGGAATAAAAGGTAGCGCTGACAAACGGTAAACTAAAGAAATGAATTTTCATGTCATGTCATGTGACATCGACTGTGAAACGGCTTATACTTCCGGTTAGTAAAAAAAAAAAAAGAAAATGCTAGTGTTCCATTTGAGATGATCCTACCCATCTAAAATTCATACAAAGGATGTTAGTGTTCACAGTGTAAGTGTGTAGTACATCATTTGGAACAGAACTTTAGTATTTCCTCTCAGATACGTGTTTTCGGAACAGAAGTAACACAATGAGTAAATGTGCCGTGCACAGACTGACTAATCTATAATGAGATTTGTTGACACAGATTTTCACAATTGATTATGGATTTTATCGATTAGTTGTTGTGGCTCTAATGGACGATAAAACACATTGTTTAGAATACAGATTAGATAAAGTTCATTGTTACAAACTGTTCAGAGTTCCAAAGTTAGATGCACATAATCCATTTATCATGACAATGCATGTATTTTTACTGGCAACTATAAACTTGACCCATACCTTACTTGTATGTAGGGAAGGTGTATGCGGATGACTTCCAAAGAGTCCATGATGACAGCATAGGGAAAATCTGTGTTCTAAACAAAGCATACTCTCCGTTCCGCTCCGTTCTCCGCTCCGTTCATAATCAAGTTTTTGTCCTATAGATGTTTTGTTATTCTGTACTTGTACATTTGTGTTACCTACTGACATTGTTCTATATGCAGTTTAAGTAAAGTGACTTGTTAATAGCTGATGTCATCAGTGTGACTCTGGTTCATGGAGTTGCCAGTGGAAAGATGGCTATCTTCTCTCCGTTTTATCTTTAAACAGCTTCAGATGTGGCCTTTAAGAATGCACCTTCTTTTCATACGGTAGTCATGTGTGATCATGCGGCACCCTGCATGCACGATTCTTAACCACCAGGTCAAGTGTTTGCATTTAGTATTTACTCTCAGATGCGTGTTTTCGGAACAGAAGTAACGTAGTGAGTAAATGTAGCTTGTGCCATGCGCAGACCAACTAACTGATAGAGATCCGTTGACGATTTTCATAATCGATTATTATTATATTTTATCGATTGGTTGTTGCAGCTCTATATGCATGACAGCAGAGTATTTTTGTGGCTTTTATTTTAATAAAATATCAAAAGGTTAAACAATAAAGACCATTTTTAATAGACTTCTTTGCTCATATTTACCAAGTGTGCCAGTATTAGAGGAGTGCACTGTATATTTTCAGATGCTTTGGAAAAAAGCAGTAACTGCTGATGCATATCTTAAAGCTATGTACATGGATAGGAACGGTCACAGAAGATTTGTTTCAGGCAAAGCAAACTTAGCTTCAAGTCCAGAACACACCATACTCCACCTGGAGTATTTGTGTTGTGGTAATAGCAATAAACATGGTTGAAATAATTGCCTTTGAAATAGTCATCAAGTTTAATGCAGTCACCTTCTACACGGATAGTCAGGTTGTACTCATATACATTTACGTTGAGTAAAAGAGGTTTTATATCTATGTTAATAATCGAGTTCAGAGCATCAGACAAAGCACACTAACAGAGCAGTAGCATTATGTGCACACAGAGCATAATCCTGCAGACATCAGCCTATACCTACAGAAAATGACAACTCTGAGCAATGTAAGGGATGGCACAATTGCAGTTCACTCCTGGGTATAGATTTGCTCACTCAGAGTACACATCACTTTCATTAGCACACACATCAGGGTTGATGCTTTAGAGGGTGCCAGTCTGCTGAATATTAGATAGTTGATGTCAAGCGGTGGTAACCAGTCTCATATTTTCACATGTGTGACATATTGTAAGCTTAGAGGGCTATGCAAAGTGCAGAGGATGGCAGATCTGCCTCCGGCTAGCTTCAGCTTGGATCCCTCCCTTTATACTCATGTGGACTTGGATGTGTTTGGACACTGGATTGTATCTGCACTTCAAACCAGAGGAGGCCATGCTGAAAGAAAGAGGTGTTTAAGCATCAGGGCTATCTGCATAGGGGTCTAGAATCCATGGATTCTTCTAGCTCCATCAACACTTTGAAGATATTCCTGTCAGGAATCAGAGGAGCAGTGAAGCTCATCCGCTCTGATAGAGGTACAGATTTTATTGGAGCCTGTGAAAACTTGGGAATTCCTTCTAATGCTGATGGGCAGCTGTAGAGAATTTCTCATGGACTGTGGCGGTACATCAACATTCAACCCTCCTCACTCTTCCCACATGGGAGGAGTCTGTGAACAAATTATAGGCATTACACAAAGAATCCTGGATTATGTGCTCCGTTAAATGGGATCTCCCAATTACACTCATGAGGATCTTTTCATCCTCACTCCAGCTACTTAGCCAGAAAGAAGGCCCTTGTCCTCTTCTAGTTGGAGACCTTCAGGATTCTGACCTGTAGAAGCAGCAATGGTGCAAAGTACGTAGTCTTGCCAATACCTCCTGAGACAGATGGCGCAAACATTTATATACTCTGCAGTCTCATAGAAAGTGGCAGTTCAGCCACCCTGACCTTCTTCCAGGACGTTTGGTTGTCCTGAAGGATTCACAGAATAAGAGGAATGAAAGGAATGCAATATATCCATGGGTGCAGAGTATTTTGAACAAAAGGTTAAACAATAGACAATTTTTCACAGCCTCCTTTGTTCATATTTACCAAGTGTGGCACTGTACCAACCACTCAATTAGAAGTACCACGGTCCACCTGTTATCAGATCAGGTACTGGAGTGCAGACAAATAACAGTTACAGGCCACAGGTGTGAAAATAGCCTGAGAGAAAGCGCTGGAGGAGTTAGTTTTCTAAAGGAAAAAATCCCTTGTTGCACAGGATCCAACACAACCTATACAGAAAGATGCCCTGACAGCAATACAAAAATATGAAATGACATTTATACCAAATGCTTCCTGAAAACCTCGTCCCCTTCCCCCATCTTGTGCTTTTTATCTTGTGTGGTTGCCCTCGCTTTCTGTCAAGGGACTGTTTTGCGTTTATTACTTGTGAAATAAAATCTAATGGTGAATAATTGGCTCATATTTGATATTTATATTGAAGTATATATTTAACATCAACTACAGGAGGTCACTGAAAAATTTCACCCAAGAATGATTAAAATGGCTCTTTGTTTTTTGGCAAAAGGAAGATTTTGACCCAGAAAGAATAAATTGTTAATGGTAATGAGAAACATATTTTAAAATGTTTTGTGTGTGTTTGCCTCGAGGTTAAATGACAAAATGACTCCTAAGGCATATGGAGAAAATAAGTCTCCTAGTTCCTTGTGGGCAACACAAAAGATTTTAGCCAATTAACTCCAAATTATTATTACAATATAAATTTGGGGAGGGAAATTTGAACAGGTAAAATGCTGAAATTGACGCTGTTTGTTGGTTCTGCAGAAAAAAGTGCAAAAAGTTTACTCTGTGACATTTTGTTTTTCCTTTCCCTTCATATAAGAATCCCTGAGCAAAATCCATTCCTGTTTGGTAGTAAAACATGAGCATCATGGCAGACTACCTGAGCAGGGTGACCCGAGTCTGTGCTTTCACAATGTGGTTAACTCTTAGTGTTTTAACAGTAAGGTGAAGTTGGTTATAGAGACTAGCAGAGACAATTCTGGCATGCATAAAAAGCAAGCTAGCAATGTGAGAGAAATACCATACAAGCAAGACTTACTTGTTCTTTACAGAATGTTTGAAATGTATTAGTTTTGTTATAATAGAGAAACGAGCTTTGACATTACAAATGCATCATCATGCCAATAAATCACTTTGAATACTAAAAGAGAAATGTCTTTCCTTTTCTCAGCTGAAGTCCTTACATTCTTTATTTTCTCTATCATTGTCTAAGGATGAGGAGCCGTTCAATTCAGATTATATAGAAGTGGACCGCATCCTGGATGAATCCCATAGTGTGGACAAAGAAAACGGAGAGGTTAGAATTTTTTTGGACCAGCAAAAAATATTTTTGTATCGCTCTGGCCAGAATTTGTTATGAAAGTCTGTATGTCTGGTTTAAGTTAACTTTCTCTTTGCTGTTCTGTAACAGCCGGTGATATACTACTTAGTGAAGTGGTGCTCTCTGCCCTATGAGGATGCCACGTGGGAGCTGAAAGAAGATGTAGATGAAGGGAAGGTGGAGGAATTCAAAAGGATCCAGAGTCGCCAACCCAGAATCAAAAGACCTGTGAGTTTCAGATGGATGCTGCCCTCCAATTTGTTCAACTACACTCCAATTAAAGCAGTTCAGTTTAGTTCAAGTCTATTTGTATAGTGCTCTTACGTATAAGTATTGGCACTAAGCAGCTTTACAGAAATCATTATGTAGATTTATATTTAGATCCCTATTGAGCAAGCCAGAGGCAATGGTGGCAAGGAAAACACCCTTAGATGACATGTGGAAACCTTGGGACAAACCAGACTCAAACAGCGAACCCATCATCATCTGGGTGACACTGGACAGAGGGATTATAAATTATTACTCTTCCACAATTATACTATGCTGTCAAACAATATTTAGTGTGTTGAAAGGATGTTCAGCAAGAGCATGTCTTTATGATTACAGCAGCAGTTCTTGGGTACAAGTCTGCAGTATGCTGGTGTTTATCCAGTGAAGAATAATCATAAGCATAAACTTTTTTGGGGAACTGTAATCTTTACGATATCCTTGTGGGAGCACCCACAGTAGCAGAAGCTCCAAGCATCATAATGAATCGAGCTGATCTGGAGGGTTAGTAGAAGAAGAAGGGGGGGCAGCATCAAAACATTCAATATTCTTTATGTATACCAAAACTTCTATGCCTCTTAAACCCCAGACCTGCACCTTTACCCAAGAGAAAAGCTGTGCATCAAACTGTTTGACTACACAAATTGGTATTCAGCCTAGGATTTGAAACTGATTGAAACTGAATATTGAACATTAATTGGACTGATTTTCCATAGTTGTAGGAACAAGCTCTTCCCCCTGCTATAGGCTTCATTATTCTATGTATGATGATAACCTGCACCTTTTGATAAATGTGCACCTTCAGAAAAAATGTTTCTGATGATATACAGGAATTCTTTTGTAGATATTTGTCCTAAAACTGTTTTCTTGTTAGCCTCGCCCACCTGCAAGTGCATGGAAGAAGTTGGAGCAATCACGAGAATACCTTAGTGGAAACACCCTGCGAGAGTATCAGCTAGAGGGAGTCAACTGGCTACTTTTCAACTGGTATAACAGGTACTTATATAAAATGCATTTATTTTACTGTCAGGTCAAGCTTATAAAGTATTATGTGCTTTTTATCTTCACTATGGTAACACTTTATGGCACTAATGCACTTGTTTCTATCTCCTACTGCCTAAATCAAAGTGAAACCAAGTTGTGACCAAGTTTAAAATGCAGAATAATAAAAAATATACATGACACTCAAAGGACTTCTTAGTCAATGATGCTTTGGGGTTTTTCTTGGAGTTCCTAACATGTAGCCTACATATTATATACATGTACCCTACTAATAATCAAGTGCAACTTGACTAGGCATAAATCCTAGTAGTTGCAGAAGGAAAGTAATGCAAACTGCTTACTTTGACCATTATTGCAGCTTTTTATTGTAAATAATTCAGTTTCTTTGTATTGGGTATGTCCCCTTTTTGCTTAATGACAGAGTGCACTTGAGCTAGCCTGGAGAGTTGTGAGAGATTAAGCATTAAGAAAATCTGACCTTTTGTACAAAGCAGTTAACATGATCAATATCACAATTAAGCTTAAATTTAAATAGGGACCTAGAAATAGTGCTAAATTCTATTGTTCTATTTAAAAATTCAGATTTTCAGTGTGGTCTCAGACTTTTGGATTACAATGTATGTGTAGTGTGTGTGTGTGTGTGTGGAAATTTTGGTGTTAGAACTAGCCATGCATCATGAAGACATTCGCATTTCTATTTTATATAGACATTGCTTATCACATGTGAATTGGTCATTACTGCAGAGATCCTTTGGCATCAATCTTGTCTTATCCACATTGTGGAATTCTTAATTTGTTACACATGCACTTAATTAGCTTGCAACAGCCTTTTCCTGATTTAAAAATAATAATTATTTATTTCCTGCATGAACATCTCTTATTAGGCAGAATTGCATTCTGGCGGATGAGATGGGTCTTGGTAAGACTATCCAGTCAATAGCCCTCCTGTCTGAAGTATTTGCTACTGGAGTCCAGGGACCCTTTCTGATAATTGCCCCTCTCTCCACCATCACAAACTGGGAAAGAGAATTTTCCACATGGACAGAAATGAACGCTATTGTCTATCATGGCAGCCTAGCCAGCAGACAAATGATCCAGCAGTATGAGATGTACTGCAAGGATGATAAGGTTGGTCTTGCATTGCATGCACACACACAGCAGTGGTGATCTGATGTTTGCAGAAAGGAAACCATTTTCTTGGTTTTTGGTTTGTAAAAATATTAAAACCTAGAAACGTTTAAGCAATCACAAGATGTCTACTGGTCTTCCTATGCCTCATGGTTTTGCTTTATTCCATACATTTAAAAAAATAAGCAGTGAACTGAAATACACATCAGCCATAACATTAAATCCACCTGCATAATATTGTGTAGGTCCCACTTGTGCCACCAAACCAGCTCTGACCTGTTGAGGCGTGGACTCCACAAGACCTCTGAAGGTGTGCTGTGGTATCTGGCACCAAGATGTTAGCAGCAGATCCTTTAAGTTCTGCAAGTTGCATGGTGTGGCCTCCATGGATCGGATTTGTTTGTCCAGCACACCCTACAGATGCGTGATCAGATTGAGATCTGGTGAAATTTTGAGGCCAAGTCAACACCTTGAACTCCGTCATGCTCCTCAAACCATTCCAGAAAATTTTTTACAGTGTGGCAGTGCCGAAAGGAACCAGTGCCATTATTACTGCCATTCTTGAATACCGTTACCACAAAGGGTTGTGCATATGGTCTGAAATATTTTTTATTTAGGTGGTACGTGTGTGAAAGTAACATCCACATGAATGGACCCCAGGACCCCAAGGTTTTCCAACAGAACATTGCCCAGAGCATCACACTTCCTCCACCGGCTTGTCTTTTTCCCGTAGTGCATCCCGGTGCCATCTCTTCCCCTCGTCCATGTGATGCCAAAGAAAACATGATTTATCAGACTAGGCCACCTTCTTCCATTGCTTCAAGGTCCAGTTCTGATTCTCACGTGCTCATAGTAGGCACTTTTGGCATGGACGGGGTCAGCATGGACACTCTGACCGGCCTGAGGCCATGCAACCCAATACGGAACATGCTGCGATGCACTGTGTTCTGACACCTGTCATAGCCAGCATTAACTTTTTAAGCAATTTGTGCTACATAGCATTTAATATTATGGCTGATCTGTGTATAACTTCATTTATTGCAATACTGTGAATGAATCTTAACTATATATTCAATACGATAAGCAAACTTTTAGAAATTTGCAGGGGAGGGGGAAAAAGTACTGAAAAATGATGTGTAGATAATAAAGTGTATGTCTTGTATTATGTAGTTTAATATCTGTGAGATTTCAGTTTGTTCAAGGTATACATTATTGTCCTTGAAGATTAATTAATTAATTTATATATTTTTCGTCTCTTAAGGGGCACCTCATTCCAGGAGCTTATAAATTTGATGCTCTGATCACAACCTTTGAGATGGTTCTGTCTGACTGCCCAGAACTGAGGGAGATCTATTGGCGTTGTGTGATCATTGATGAAGCACATCGCCTGAAGAACAGAAACTGCAAACTGCTTGACAGTCTCAAGATGCTAAATGTGGTGAGTGAGTAGACACAAACATATACATCTTTGTTACCTATTGATGCTGCTCATTGTTTGCGCTCAAACGGAGTTAGTCTGATATTTTATATTTTTTTGTTTGATAATCAAGCGATAGAGATTTGCTTTATAGATTTCTTAATTACATTTCGTTTTCAATTGTTTTTAGCCGTTCAGCAGCAGTTGCAGCAACTGTTATAATTAGCGGTTGACCGATGGTGGGTTTTACCGATAACAAAGTTGGGCAATACCTGCCGATAACAGTTTAATCAATCGATAGCTTTTAAAATTGATACTGAATGAAAACATAACACTCAAAGTAAAATATTACTTAACTTTATTACAAAAATAAACAGTACAGACTGTATCATTGAAAATGTGCTGTACTTTTAAAAAGGTGTGTGTGTATCAGGGCGGCAACTAACGATTATTTTCATAATCGATTAGTTGGCTGATTATTTTTTTTGATTAATCTTTCAGTACCCTTTTTTTGTTTATTTAAAATAAAATCCACAAACCCAGTGTTACAAATATAAACTTCAGACTAAAACTTTACACAACTGTTTGTCCAAAACAGAAAGAACCCAATACACACACACACACACACACACACACACACACACACACACACACCCCAGAATATTTATTATTAATTTAGGACTGTAGTTTAATTTAGGACTGTGCTTTTTGTGCATCCATAAAAAATAATGCATAAATACTTATATATATTTAATATATAATGTATAAAATTTATTTTAGTTTATATTGTATATAAGTATTTATGCATTATTTTAAATCCACACACTAGACAGTAGAGGATACAGTGCATAGTGTAAGTGTATAGTACTTCATTTGGGACACAACTTTAGTATTTTCTCTCCGGAGCATGTTTTCTGAACAGAAGTAACGTAATGAGTAAATCTCCCCCGTGCTGCGCAGACCAACTAATCCATAATGAGATTCATTGACAGCGATTTTCATAATCGATTTTAGCGATTAGTTGTTGCAGCTCTTTTATATATATATATGTGTGTGTGTGTGTGTTAGGGCTGCACGATTATGGCCAAAATGATAATCGTGATTATTTTGATCAATATTGAGATCACGGTTATTCATTGATTTTAGGGACAGCATATTTTTATTGCACTTTCACATTTAAATAAACAGACTGCTGCTTTCACCTCCATGTTGTGCTACATTCCTGCTCATGTACAAATATTTACATCAAATTAGACTGATCCTTAAAGTGCATCATCTCGTAGAAGCAAATTATAAATAAAATTGTACCAAAAATATAGGATAAGTAAAAATACCATCAACCAAATGAAAATATGCATTAAATATAACACTATGCAACCAAATGAAAACAATTCAGGTGAATGCAGAAAAGGCAATAACAGTGTGTACAGGAGGAGTGATGCAGACAAATCACCCAATAGAGCGGTGACGCAGGGATGACTTCATTTTGTACCGGAACCCGGAAGTTTTCATCAGACCGGTTCCCTCGACAAAAACCCAATAGGATTTTCACATAGACTTTTGGATTATCGCAGAAAATAATCTGTGTGATCAACAGAAGTTTACAATACTGACAGGTTTTGTTCATCAAGATAATTTTCACAAATGAACACAACTTTTATGAAGTTTGAAGTCTAAATACAGTCTCTAGAAATAAACAGATAACTGTACGCTATAAACGACCTACACCACGGTCGTTCGACTTCACCATCACCACGCTTTGGACTACTTCTCCAAACTTTATTTAAAACATTTTCCATAATATGGATTTACTCTGTGGATGAATCTTCATCCAGCTTTTTTTTTTTTTTTTTTTTTTTGGAGAATTGTGAGAACCAGTTTCAGAGCTCTATGGTAATTTCTTTTTGGAGCACTCGTGCTCCTCTTAAATATATTTAAAGCTACTCTATTAGACATTTTCCACGGTCATGGTTCTGGGCTGGAGTCAGTTCTCGACCTGCTCTGTGTATATTGTGTATATATCTGAATAATCTCATATAGGATGTGATTGGGTGAGTTCATTTACCCGTCAGATGAACAGCGCTTTAGTTTAATGGTGTTCATTACTGATGCTCTGATCAAGAGTTTTACAGCCGATACCGATCCAGAAACCAATCTTTTTTTGTTTAAGCTTTAATCAGGAGGTCTATCATAAACAGTTAAATGTAAGCTCTCTGCTCATGGTCACCTATTAATTGAATTCAAATAATAGCAATGAGAAATACTGTTGGTTAATTGATAAATAAACAAGATATTAAACAAAATATTAATTTTTAAATATCTTAAACAATAAAGAGTCCTAATTAAAAGTAGACTAACACAAAAATGATCCATATTAGGAAAAAGGCTAATAGCTTTCTAAGGAAACAGCTTACTAGGCTTAATGTCAAATTGATATTAAATGCAACCCATAGTAATTAAACATTATTTAATTTCTCATTTTATTTATATTTTATGAATTTATTATAATATCTATTTTTATAATAAATTATTTATTTATAAGTAAGCACATTTTATGTCTTTTATTTTTTAGCAGTTTTATTTTTATTTGTTTATTAGTTGTTCATTTTAGATGAGTTCCCCAGTACAATGTTGCCATGTCTGCTGATAATATTGAGTTATTTTGGGGGATTAAATCAAAACATGGAAACTGGAGTTGACTTTTCTAGTTATATCTGGCAACTGAGTTTAATTGAAGTGAATTAGAGTTAGTAAAGGAGAGCGACAGCGTGCTGTATGTTTTCAGACTGAACAGTTGCTACTCTTGATTATGATTGGTGAAGAATTATTTAATAAAGAAGTTTGAATTAAACGCACCTTGTAGCATTAGCATTATTATTAATTTACTGCTGTCTCTCCAAGAGGAGGTCGGAGGTTCAGGTCATTTTGCGGGATCAGTAAAAGATGGCGGTTTGTGAGATCAGGAAGTTGAAGCAGATGATGT
>NC_071261.1:5719922-5737422 GCF_023375685.1 Ictalurus furcatus | reverse complement strand
TATATTGCTTCTAAATAATTATATTTATACCACAACTGAAAAAAAAAAAATCCTTTTTTCTCTCTGGTTAAGTAACTTTTTTACTTAGACAAGTGAATAACAAATTTATTAGCGAAAAATACTATTTATTAGTTGAGAAATCATCAAAAAAGTAAAAATTTATGTTAAGTGTTGAGAATGTTAATATCTCGCCATTATTCAGTTCAATTTTATTTGTATAGCAGTTTTAACAATGGATATTGTCACAAAGCAGCTTCGCAAAAATATATACTTTCTGGATATACATTTTAAATGTTATAAATTTATCCCTAATGTGCAAGCCAGAGGAAAAGGTGGCAAGGAAAAGCTCCCCGAGGCAACGAGTATGAAACCTTGAGGAATCCGACTCAAAAGGGAACTCCTCCTCATCTGGTTGATGCCGGATAGTGCAATTAAAAATTATTTATCTTCTATAACTGTATGCTATAGTCAAAAAGTGCTAACGATGTTAACAGGAACTTATGACTATGAGCATCAGAGCCATTTCTAATTTCATTATAGTTTTAACTTAGTCTTTTTTATCAAACTGAAGTTATTACCTGTTCAGTGATGATGATTTGAGTGCAGACTGTTCTTAGCATTTGCAGTACTAAGGCTATGCAAGGAGGAACATCCACAAATATTTTTTTTTGGTTTTTATGTGGTACCATCCACAGTAACCTCATGGTGAACTTTAGGCTGTCCATGCGGGCCGTCTTTAGAACCAGCAGAGAGTCATTTTCAGGTGATGAAACTCTAAATAGAAGTAGGGTATCAGGCAGGTCTGGAGAGCAGAAGTTGTCACTGGTGACTCAACACACCGAGTGTGTGAGAGAGAGAGAGAGAGAGTGCACGTATTAAGTATACTCTGATCCTGTGCTGGTTTAAGAAAATGTATTTTATGCACAGAGTGCAAACAGGGAATCTAGCCAGACTAGCTATGACAGCATAACTAAAAGAGGAGAGCCAGAGGGTAACACACATGAGGGCTACCCTGGGACATGAATTAGCCAGCCAGTCCACCATCAACAAACATGAGTGAATGCGTGAGAGTGGGAGGCGACTTCATCCAACCTCCCAGTTTCTCCCAGATCCTCCAGAGCTGTACCTTTACCTAAGAAAAACTTTTAAGCAATCTTATCTCTTTATTTTAAAGTATTCTGGACCAGACAATATTGCATGTTGTTCTGACACATTTAGATATTTAGAATGCTAAACATGTAAACTAAGTGGTGTTATTTTTTCTTTAGGTGGAGTTGACTGATGTGCAGAAGAAGTACTACCGTGCTATTCTAGAGCGTAACTTCAGCTTCTTGAGCATGGGAGCTAATCACAACAGCAATGTCCCCAATCTTCTTAACACCATGATGGAGCTCCGCAAATGCTGCAACCACCCTTATTTAATCACAGGTCTCTCTCCTAAACCCTGTTTATTCCTGATTATTTAATGCATATTGTATCTAGATGTAAAATTTGAAATGGCCACATCTGTGTCTTTAAAGCTGCAAATTTGCACATATAGACTATGTGCATTGTTGTGTAATATATTGGAATGAGTTTTGGACAAATTGGGCTTGGTGAAATTAATGCATGTACATTTGTTTTACATGGCTAATTTATCTTTGATCACCGAAGTAGTTTGCTCAAGCAAATTTATTTGTTGGGTGTATATACACTGGTATTTTATGTGGGTAATGCCTAACTGGATATAATACTAATATTTAAGACACATGAAGTGACCAAGTATAAATGAGGTCTAACACACACTCACTATCCTTTGTAATTTTGTTCTCATTCTCTGTACAAGTGTTTTATGCCTTAAGTAGAACAATTTCAGTATAATTGGCCAAGGCTTTATTTAGGAATGTGTTCTTGCTAGTACAGGTTTTACTCTTTGTCCTTTCAAATGTAAACATGGGTATTTATGATGTCACCTTTTAATACTTTTTGTGGATCTGTTCAGGTGCTGAAGAGAAAATAGTGGCTGAACTTAGGGAGGTGTACAATGCCTCAGCTCCAGACTTCCACCTTCAGGCCTTGGTGCGTTCAGCAGGGAAACTGGTCCTTCTGGATAAGTTGCTGCCTCGTCTCAAGGCTGGTGGACACAAAGTCCTTATTTTCTCCCAGATGGTGCGCTGTCTCGACATTCTAGAAGATTATCTCCTCCACAAGAGGTAGGAAAAATGATTTAAAAACACTTTCATTTTAAACTGGTGCAAAAAAGCACCATGGAGCCAAAGGTATAAATTTATTGTATGGTTCTGTTTAAACAATTATTTACGAAGTTAATAAAATGACTAGATGAAGTCATTTGGAGAAAAAAAATGCATATAAACATATAAAATAATATAAAATAACTGTAGCAGCTTGTCATGTTGATTATTTAGCTGAAAGCGGTTGATCAGGTCAGAAAGGGAAGTGTTTTTCCCTCATTAATCCTGTCTGTTCTGATTCAAATGAGCAGAGAAGTGTGTGTTTATTCTGTACTTTAAGTTAAAAACGGATGATCTATAATGACCTGAGTGGACTCCATAGTGCTGGTTTGCATCACTACAAAGCAAAATATAATCACAATCACAATCCTATTTATAGGCATAAAGTAATACTAGTTGTTGTTAAGCTTTAAAAGGTAACAGTAATTGACATTCAGTCATGTGTGTAGCTTATCCAGACCTTTGTAAGCAATGACTTTGGATCATTGGACCTTTACTAATTTTTGTTAAATATTCCTGCTCTAAAAAATCTTTATGCTCCCTAGCAAATTGAAGTCGTTTTTATCTGATTAGCCTCACACTGTTTAGTCCCAATCCTGTAAGTTCTCGTTGCATTGTGCATGTGGAAATGCTCTTACTTTCACTATTAAACATAGCCATGAGCTCTACTGTCAATTTTTTACAATGTGACTTCACCAGCGTTATAAAGATCTCTGATCATGGTCATTCAAGATTTTGAACATTCAACTTTGTGGAAGAATTGTGGTTGTAAAAATGCCAGTCCACCACTCTCCTTCCAGGATTTATTAATGCGTTGGACAGTTCTTAACACAGTTCCAGGGATTTCAGCAATCTCCTTAGTTGTTTTCTTTGCTTGATGCAGGCCAATAATGTGCCCTTTCTGAAACAGAGTAACATCTTTTCCATGACCATGGGATACTTCTTCCGACATTTTTGTTTAAGAAATGAGAAGCTACACACTGCATCAGTTAGGGTTAAAAGAATTGTTACCAGCTGAAATATAGTAATTACTGCAATAATGATCCAATCATATGCGCTTAAGTATTTGTTTATTTAAATCCAAACAGCGACATTTTTTTGGCCAGGCAGTGTAGCTTGACGTTGAAATAGCACAATAGTTTGGTGAGTAAGGTTTATTTCATTGGATTGGTTACAGGATGTCCATCACAGCTATTTACTTTATTTTACCAGATATCTCTACGAACGCATTGATGGTCGAGTAAGAGGAAACCTTCGTCAGGCAGCCATCGATCGCTTCAGTAAGTCAGACTCTGACCGGTTTGTCTTCTTGCTGTGTACCCGTGCTGGAGGACTGGGTATTAACCTGACTGCTGCTGACACTTGCGTTATATTCGACTCTGACTGGAACCCACAGAATGACCTTCAGGTGAGAGTTTGCACTGCTCACTCTTTTCATTTCATTATGCACAGAATCAAATTATACTTTCATTTTCTTTAGGGTTTTAAAGGTTTAATATTTTTTGCCCAATCTACTAGCAATTTGATTCCAGGGTCTTGGAGCACAAATGCTCCAGAAGTTTTTTGTTTTTTTTTATCTTCCTCTGCTGGCCATGCTTGTCAGGTTGCAGTTTCACAGTTATTCAGTGTTTTTTGACGCTTAGCTCCCCATAGATATTATTTAAAAAATCTTATTACACCTACTTTTTTTCGTGTAGGTTCCTTAACACAGTGTCTTAAAAATTATCTCAGGAAAGTTGTAATGATTGCTGCTCCTAACATGTCATTTATATTTGGTGCACATGCAGTCCACTTCAACAGAATGAACACCTGTTTTTCTCCTCTGATCTTTCTCATCAAGATGTTTCAGCCTGAAGACCCTACACACAGTCTTTTGTTTTTTGCACCATTCTGTGTAAAATCTTGAAACTGTTTTGTGTGAAACTCCCAAGAACTCAGCAGTTTCTGAAATACTCTAACCGTGGCATGGTGGTTGGTACCAGATGGGCTGGTTTAAGTCACAAAGATCATACTTTTCCCCAATTCTGATATTTGATGTGAACATTAACTTAAGCTCTTGATTTGTATTTGCATGATTTTTGCATTGTGCTGCTGCCAAATAATTAGTTGATTATTTAACTGCAGAATATATAGGTTTTCCTATTAAAGTGAACAGGAGTATAGTCTAGGCTTATGCATTTATTCTGATGCATTGTACTTCTAAATAAGAATAACGTTGACTTCCTTTTATCCATGACAAGGCTCACATCAGTGTCATCTTATTGGCAGTCTTTAGCAACCTGAATACTTTTCAGCCTACATGGTTGTCTTTCCTGGATTATGGATTTAATTTCATGGATTAAATGATCATGATGACTCTTGCAGTCATATTAAATTGACTGTATTGGTGTATTTTATGTTGATCTGTCCGTGGATTCACTTCCTGACTAAGTTCAGTCTGCGTCATAACTTGCAGAGGTCGAAGTTGAAAGCAATATCCTTAAAAGTGAAAGTAATCTTGTGCACACACACACAAAAGACAGCAACATGCGATGCAAGTAGCACTGATTGATTTTATATCACTGGGAGAGGTGAGCAGTTCTCTCATTACAATCTGATGAGACAACAGTAGGCCTCCCCTTTGAAGCTAGATCGCGTATGATGGTCAAACCTGAGAGAGCTGGTGGTCAGGTGTCCAAAAACTTTTGGCCATATAGTGTAGGTCTTTGCCCCAGGGATGACCAGCAAACATGAGCCTGTTTTTTTTTTTTTTTTTTTTTTTTTATATAAATGGCTGTGTTGGAGTAAGGGCTTCTTCCTTTTACAACAGCCTTTAAGGCTTTGGAAATGTAAGACCCTCTTAAAGGTGAATGAACTCTAGTATATGATGCCTCCAACTCCTTCACCAGTTCCATTGATGTTGCCCTGGGGTTCAAGTCAACGTTCCGAACCAAAGTTTGGTCATCCATTAATCGGCGCCTTCTTCCTGAACGATGTAGTGTCGTCATGGTCCTAATATTTTTATATTTACGTACAATTCTTGCTTTCAGACGCTCGTGGTACCTTCAGATGTTTGGAAATTACTGCTTATGAGGAATTGGAATTGTGGAGGTCCACAATTGTTGTTTCTGTGGTGTTTGCAGAGCTGCTTGGATTTTCCCATGGTATCAAGGGCTAAAAGGCACTGGCTTTAGGTAGGCCCTTAAATAAAACCACAGGTGCACTCCCAATGAACTCCTAATCATTAACTCCTAAACAGTTGGCCAACTGGAAGCCTCTGAAATTCATTACATCAATTTCTGTTTAAAGAGTCAGTCAACTTGATGTATGTAAATGTTTGACTTGCTGGACTTCTGATATAGTGATATAGCCACTGCTGTTAATTATATAATTCCTGAGTTCAAATTTCCTCTTCCTTTAGAAAGTCAGTGCTACTGATACCAACATCTGCCGGCAAATAGTCACTGTACTATCGCGTGGTTGAACAGACTATGGCGAAATAATCTACCCTTAAAAGTTTCTTCCTAAAAGAAAGCAGTTCTCATCAGCCTAATCGGGACAGTGAGGAACATGTTTAGGTCGCTGAGACGTATGATCCTGGTCCAACTGCATAGAAGCAGAAATGTCATACTTTTGAGAATATGCGTCACAAGGAAATGTTTAGCAGCCATGTCATTAAGTAATATTTTTGGTTAGTTTTCTTGTTCTTGGCTATTTGTTGTGTTCACAGGCCTGTTAACTGTGTGCAAAAAATATTGCTGTGTTCTGTTCCTGAATGTTTGCATATACCACTTTTATACAACTTAGTTTTATTTTTATTTCTGTCTCTTTTCTATTAATGTTTTCAGATTCAGTGTAGATAGCGTGAAAGAGTGCTGCCTCACCTGATTTGTTTGGAAGACTATGATTGTTTACCACTGCATAAATGTTGAAGAGCACTACAAATCTATTAATCTCTGGTGGTTTTTTGCCCAGGCCCAGGCCCGTTGCCATCGTATTGGCCAGTCCAAGGCAGTTAAGGTGTATCGTCTCATCACCAGAAACTCCTATGAACGGGAGATGTTGGACAAAGCTAGTTTGAAGTTGGGACTGGATAGGGCTGTGCTTCAAAGCATGAGTAGCAATAAAGACAATAATGTCAATGGGGTAAGTGTTTGATTTCTGTATTTTTTTTTTTATTTTTTTTTTTTTACAACCTCAAAAGCAAAATGTAAATTATAAACAAAATGCAAGGATTTGCAAATCTCGTAAACCCATATTTTATTCACAATAGAACACAGCAAATGTTTAAACTGAGGAATTGTACAATTTTAGGGGAAAAAGAAGGTAATTTTGTATTTGGTGGTCACAACATGTCTCTCAAAAGTTGGGACGGGGCAAGTAAAGGCTGGAAAAGTAAGTCTTACTAAAAAGAAACAGCTGGAGGAGCATTTTGCAACTAATTAGGTTAATTGGCAACAGGTCAGTAACATGATTGGGTATAAAAAGATTGTCTTAGAGAGGCAGAGGTTGGAATCTAGATGGTGCTCTATGATGTTCTGATGTGATGCTCTAAAAACTGTATATACCTTTCAGCATTGATGATGTCTTTCCAGATGTGCAAGCTGCCCATTCAGTAGGCACTAATGCACCCTATACCTTCAGAGATGCAGGCTTTTGAACTGAGCACTGATAAATAAAAAAAAAGCCGGATGGTCCCTCTCCTCTTTAATCTTCTTTAGTTGAGTGGAAACTGTCCATGGTTTCCAAAAAGAATTTCAAATTTCTATTTGTCTGACCACAGAACAGTTTTCCACTTAGCCTCGGTCCATTTTAAATGAGCTTTGACGCAGAGAAGATTCCGACGTTTCTGGATCATGTTCACATATGGCTTCTTCTTTGCATGGTAGAGCTTTAACTAGCGTTTGTGGATGTTACGGTGAACTGTGTCCACAGACAGTGAGTTCTAGAGGTGTTTCTGAGCCCATGCAGTGATTTCCATTACAGAATCAGGCCTGTTTTTAATGCAGTGTTGTGTGAGGTCCCGAAGATCACGGGCATGCAGTATAGATTTTCACCCTTGTCCCTTGCACACAGATTTCTCCAGATTCTCTGAATCTTTTGATGATGTACTGTAGATGATGATATATTCATAGTCATCACAATTTTACGTTGAGGAACATTTTATTCTGAAATTGTATTCCACAATTCCACAAATTGTAGATGCAGTTT
Organism: Ictalurus furcatus; assembly: GCF_023375685.1. Classification (NCBI taxonomy): domain Eukaryota; kingdom Metazoa; phylum Chordata; class Actinopteri; order Siluriformes; family Ictaluridae; genus Ictalurus; species Ictalurus furcatus. The sequence goes on along the minus strand of NC_071261.1, from coordinate 5,730,001 downwards.
TTCACAGATTGGTGAACCTCTGCCCATCTTTACTTCTGAGCGACTCCGCCTCTCTAAGATCCTCTTTTTGTACCCAATCATCTTATTGACCTGTTCCCAATTAACCTCCAGCTGTTTCTTTTTAGTAACACTTACTTTTCCAGCCTTTTGTTGCCCACATCTCAACTTTCGAGACGTGTTGCGGTCATCAATTAAAAAATTACATTATTTTTTCTTTAAATTGTACATTTACTTGTTTAAAAACATTTGATAATGTTTCTATGTTCTATTATATGTTCTATATGGGTTTATGAGATTTGCAAATCATTGCATTCTGTTTTTATTTACATTTTAGTGTCCCAACTTTTTTGGAATTGGAGTTGTAAAAAAATTCTATGTTTTATATATATTGTATCAAAATACACAAAAATAATGACTGAATTTAAAAAAAAAAAAGGTTCACCAGTTCACCAAGAAGGAAATTGAAGATTTGCTAAGAAAAGGAGCTTATGCTGCTATTATGGATGAGAATGATGAGGGCAGCCGTTTCTGTGAAGAAGACATTGACCAGATCCTTCAGAGGAGAGCCACCACGATCACCATTGAGAGTGAAGGCAAGGGATCCACCTTTTCTAAGGCCAGCTTTGTGGCATCTGAAAATAGGACTGACATTGCTCTGGACGACCCGGAATTTTGGCAGAAGTGGGCCCAGAAAGCAGACATTGACTTGGACACCATAAATAGGAAGGTAGGTGTTTGTTAATTACTAAATATTTAATTCCTTTACAGGGAATATGTATTGGCCATAAATGTTTTTTTCTCTTCAGTGTCATATCAAGAAATTGAGATGTTCTACCACTATACTGAACTCAACCTTTATTTATAGAGCACATTTATAATAACAGGAGTTGAACCAAAGTGCTTTACAATACACATTTCAATCACAACACAATATGCATAATATATTCAAAAGCTAATTAAATAAAATTGGGTTTTTGAAGCAGATTTAAAAATGCAGCTCATTTGAGCTGACCTGATATGAAGCGGAAGCTTGTTCCAAAGTTTGGGGCCTACAATAGCAAATGCACGATCGCCCTTCAATCCATAGTGACAACAATGAACTTTCAGCAGAAGTTGGTCAGCTGACCCAAGTGCTCTAGTAGGAGAGTAAGGGACAGGAAGGTCACGGAGATATTGAGGCGTGAGACCTGATAGAGCTTTGTATACATAGAGCAGAGTTTTAAAATCTATCCACCATTTTATGGGGGGCCAGTGTAGGGATGCTTATACTGGTGTAATGTGGTCAATCTTTATAGACTCTGTAAGGAGCCTAGAGGGTGGATTCTGGACCAACTGTAAACGGGACAAGGCAATTTGAGGCAGTCCGGTATACAATGAGTTACAGTAATGTAACTTTGATGATATTTGCGAGTGAATCACAATTTCTAGATCTGATTTATAGAAAATGTTTTACTTTTGCAGCTGATCTCAGATAGACAGATCAGTGCTGTTGTTAAGAGCAGCTTTTTCTATTTAAAAGTAGTAATGAGTCCAAGATCACTCTAGGGCTCCTTGCATGATGTTGCAAAATTTAACGACGGTGGACCTAGCTGGTCGACCAGTCCAGGTAAAGAGGACTTGGAGGGGCTGAGAATCAGAACTTCAGTCTTGCTCCAAGAATTGTTGAATGAAATTCTTGTGGAAATTGGCAGGTCTGTACAGAAGTGCATAGAAAACGGGCCTTGAGACATCAAAATTCAATAACTGAACCTTGAAGCTGGAGTACTTGTCCACAGGTAGTGTCCTACATTTAAAAGAGTCTCGGAAAATAGTAGCCACTCCGCCTCCTCTTTGCCCTGAAGTCCATGGAGAATTTAAAAAGTCACAGCCTGGTGGTGTTAAATATCCCAGAGTTGTTAGTTCGCTGGGGTTTAACCAGGTGTCTGTAATAAATTGAAAGTCCAATGATCGTGTGATAAACTCAGTCAAAATGAAGGACTTGTTGGATATCGATCGACCATCTTAATAGTCGTGACATCCGTTTTGTTCGTTGAAATGAGAGGCATGTCTCAAAAAACTGAAATTGTTGGGATTAATGGTCCTCTTATCCTTTTTTGCGCACATCAAAAGGCGGCGGCGTGAACACCAAATAGTCTGAATATGGTTATTGTCCAGGGAGCCAGCTGTGGATCCAGTTTGTTGAGAGCCTCGGTGCTAGGGATGTGGCGGTGGCCATGATAACCACATCAAACTACAAGCTTGCACCTCCAGTAGTGTCACCACATGTCACGTTAATGTTTCTGCTTGAGTGGGCACTATGACAAGTACAAAGTACAACATTTTGTATACAAGTGTAATAATTATAATAACAGTTGCAACATTAATTTGTATTTATAGCCTACCATATAGCAGGAGATTTTATGTTAATTTCCTAATCATAATCAAACCTTATATGGTGGTGTTTGTTAGTTTTGCGCGGGTTTGTTTGAGCATGGCACAATCCAGTCAGGTGAATTCTCCTATTTCACTTCGGGTTCTGCCGCTGCGATGGATCTTGTTGGGAAACCAAATGTTACATTGGCGATGAGAACGAATAAATTTAGATGAAGCCATATGTCGGCTTTGTTGAAAAAAGTGTTAATCGGGCAAACACTTCAAATCTCAGGAGCCATCTCCAGGCATGTCACCCTGCCACGTTTTTTTAAAATTTATTTAATATTTAGATTTTTAACATATTATTAAGATTACTGTCCAACTTGTATTTCTTTCAAAGTTTTATAGGCTTGTGGTATACTACACTTGTAAAAGAAAGAAAGTATTCATCAGAGAAACGTGCGACTGTGTTTCACACAGTCCCCTCTGTGGGTCAATCACAATAGCGTATCCTACAGCGCCCTCAGGCTGTTTCTCATTGCAACAACATGACACAACTAGGCTGTATTGAGTTGTTTCACTGACAAAGTGCTAAAATAAACGTGCATGTTTTGTTACGAAACAGATGTGAGCCTCATTTAATTTTTTTTATATTTAGGTTTTTATTTAATTTAAGCTTATAAAACTAAATATTATATTATATAATATAGTGATATAAATTTCACTTTATCCCAACACCACCGCTTAATGACCAAACCACCGTGGTGGTAAAAAGCTTCCACCGTCACAGCCCTACTTGATACCAGGGACATGCAATCCCCATTGTGGCACAATGGTTGTGAACTTCCACTGACAGGCAGGCCAAAGATTTCAAGTGAGTGTAGCAATGGTTTAAATCGTTAAAAGACCACAGTATTTTAACCTTTTCATAATAATAAAATCAGTAATGAACCAAAAAAGAAAAAGATCATTGGCAAGCAGCGGCAGACGAACACGCCAGCATTCACTCTACTGGAACCAGAACTTTAGCTGCACACACAGCTCTCTTCTGTCTGGCTGTCTGTCTGTCTAGCTGGATATGTAATGTGCATATATCTCTATCTATCTATCTATCTGTCTGTCTGTCCATCTATACATCTACCTAACTATATATTGCAGTCCTCTCCAAAAGTGTTGGAATGGCAAGGCCAGTTGTTTTGTTCTTGCTACACATTGAAAACATTTGGGTTTGAGATGAAAAGATGACTGAGACCATAGATCAGAATTTCAGCTTTCTTTTCGCGATACATGTATTTAAATGTGTTGAACAACTTACAACATGTCACCTTTTGTTTGAAACCACCCATTTTTCGTGTGATCAAAAATATGATTAACAGGTTGGCCAGGTATGCCCTGTTAGATTGATCATTTAAACAACTGGTGAATAAGCAGACATGGAACAGCTCGAGCATGGAGAGTTGTGAACAAATGTGCCGCACAAGTAGGGCTGCAACTAACAATTATTTTCATAATCGTCAGTTGGCTGATTATTTTTTCAATTAATCGGATGGGTGGGCAAACTTTTTAGTACCATAGTTTATTTAAAATAAAATCCACAAACTGAGTGTTACAAATATAAACTTCAGACTAAAACTTTACACAACTGTTTGTCCAATTATATAAGACTGAAAAGAACCCAATACACACACCAGAGTATATTATTAATTTAGGAATGTAGTTTAACTCAGTGCTTTTTTTTGCATCCATAAAAAGTAATACATGAATACATATATTTATGCATTGCTTTTTATAGATGCAAAAAAAGCACTGAGTTAAAGTACAGTCCTAAATTGATAATAAAAACTCCCTTTCACTGCACCTTGTGGTTTCTGTTACTCACTGTCTAGGCAGATGGTTTTACTTTTGATCATAGTGTTTTAATTAGACATTACAGATCTTGAGCTCCCACTGTTTATCACCGTGTCTACGCCGTGAGTGAGGAGCAACACGGCCTCGTTACTAACACATCACTTCTGTTATAATACATGACAGAATTTGTGCATCACTGTCGTGCTTCCCTGCTACACAAACTCCGCTTTATAAAGTTTGTTCAGGGTGTTCAATATAAAAAGCTTCCCTTCCTTAAAGGACTTAGGTTGCACACTTTCTTCCTCAGTCACTTGACTATTACGCCTTCGTCTGATGGTGACAGAGGTCATGCTGGGAATAAAAGGTAACGTTGACATAAACAGTAAACTGAAGAAAGTCATTGTCGGTATCTCTGGGTATCCGCTAAAGCTAGCGGCGTCACATTACGTGCATATGATATGTGCCACTGACTAGGAAGCGGCTTATACTTCTGTTTAGTAAAAAAAGTAGTGTGTTCTATTTGAGATGATATTACTTTTCTAAAGTTCATACACTAGACCAGCGGTTCTCAACCTTTTGTGAGCTCTGGACCCCTAGCATATTTCGAACAATCCACAAGCACCCCCTCACTCCACAACAATTATAGGCTATATATTTTCTATATATGTTGCTTTATTTTATTAATATTTAACATTAATAATATTAACATTGGACATTTAAAGTTGAATCAAAACATTTCAAGATTTTATTTTTTACATTTTATTGTTGGTGTGACATTTAATTTGACTCTCGGAATGATCTTTTGTTTATTTTTTCCATCAATGCGACACTTCAACTTCTCTACCACACATAGGTTTTTGCAAATTATCATTTCATTTGTAAATAAATTTAAAATAAATAAATGAACGATCATCAGCCCAGCTCACCCCCCAATTCCAGTAAGAATTAGGTCAGTCCATTATCTAACCACGACTCTTCCCTATCTCCTATTTGCAACTTATTCCTTTGTTCCTCTGTATTTGCCACTTTCTTTGTAGAATACCCTTGTGATTGATACTCCACGTGTGCGGAAGCAGACACGACAGTACTCGTCTCTTCGTGGGGAAAGTGGTGAACTTTCAGACTTGGACAGTGATGATGAGTATCCACCCCAAAATTCTCGGCAGGCTCGAGCCTCACGCCGTGCTGACCGTCACTCTGGTGGTGGCTATGGCCGCACTGACTGCTTCAGAGTGGAGAAACACCTGCTGATTTATGGGTACCTGACAGGTTTTGTTGTTAAAAATGGTCTGATGTGTCTAAAGCACTACAGAATGTAATAGTGATTTTAAACCTTTAAACCAGTACATTCCGCCAGTGGAATGGAAAACGACTTAACAAAACATGCGTAAATTTTGGCTACTATTAAGGCTGTGTTTGTTATGGCATAGCTTTCTCCAGCATCCTCCAGTACTTTTTTGTAACTGAGACCATGTTTGTGGTAGGTTTCAATAACTTTGCAATAACTTTCACTTGGTTTTGTGAAAACTATTGTACATAATACTTCACACCTAATTCGTAGTCAACCACTAGAAAACAATGTAGCCTAGAACTACTTTTAGGGAAAGAGGCTATTTTATTGGCATTGCAAACAACCAAACACAGTCATTTCCTGTAGCCCATCACTAAACCTGCAGTATAATGTTAAATTATTTTAAAGGCCCGATAATAACTTTTTTTTTAATCTTCTGACTATATCTAAATATGTCCCTGTGTATATGTGTAGATAGCCAAAAACATGTAACCTGGAATATTCTAATGCATGTTGTGCACCATTATCAGATGGTCTACGGTTGGAGGGTTGCAGAGATTTCATTTTTGTAATATCATTTATTTCTGTTTTTATTTTTTAACTTTTTTTCCACTTGGAACGTTCAGCCTTTTTTTTTCTTCCCTTTGTGTCCAGCTGGGGACGTTGGCACGATATCCTGTCTCATGCTAGGTGTAAGCGTCGTCTTGGGGAAAAGGATGTGGAGACCATCTGCAGGGTCATCCTAGTCTTCTGTCTGCTACATTACCGTGGAGATGAAAACATCAAAAGCTTTATATGGGAGCTCATCACGCCTCCAGAGAATGGCCAAGAACCACACACACTCCTCAACCACTCTGGTATGTGTTAAAAAAAATACAAGTTTAATTATTACCTAAAACCTCAGTCAATAAAGTCAATTAAAAGTGAATTTAATAATGAAAGGGACATGTCCAGACCTATCCAGCCTTTTGAACAGGTTTTCATCTGATGATGCTTAACATTTACCTCTTTGTAGCCATAAAGCAAAGAGGTACTCACACCATGGTGTGCAGCCTACTGGAGTTACAGGGGGTTGGCATGAAAAACACCAAAAAGTAATATTTGAAATACTGTATCAGACCTGCCAAACTGTACACATTTTGCGTAGAAGTGCTGCTTTTCAACAGCAGTGTATGCTGAAAGGAGAAGTGGATTTGAAGGAAAATGTTTTTGCTGAAATGCTTCTTTCACAATAGAATGAAGTTCTCTTGTGACAGTTTCGCATTTCCTTGTGTTTTAGGGACAGAATGATGAAATGCATTTGTCTTTTATGCATGCATATTAAACAAGTGTCTCATTTATGCTATGGGATTGGTAATAAAAGATTAATAATGCACAGTGCATATTTTATACAGATATACATTTATTAGGCCCACTTTCTTAGACCCAAAACTCAAAATCGTAGCACTAGTTCTTTATTTATGAAGTATATATTTCTATTAATGCCGTTTTTTAAAAATATTATTTTCTCTCATATGTTCAAAATTGGACCGTTTATTTGATTCATGTCTTGTGTGAAGCATTGCAATACTGAAGCCTTTCTGAGAGCATCTCATAAAATTCAGCATTTGAAATGAAATTGTCATTAGAACTACAGTCGGCATTGTGTTGCATCTAGATGAAACTAGAGTCACACAGCATCAGCGTTTGATGACAAAAGGGCACTACATTCAAAGAAAAGCATATGTCAGTTTGTCGGATACATCAGTTTATTTTCCTTCATTTACAATTTTCCCAAGGAGTTATTTTTTCCACAGCATATAAGCCATTTTCTTTCCTGCGCAGCATTTTAAGCATTCCATTTCTCTGTCACAGCATTCATTTTTTTCTGAGAGTATCTCATAAAATTCGGCATTTTAATTGGGGATTGAAGGGCTGAAACCCTTATTGTATTTGTAAGGATTTTTAGGGGTTCAAGCCCGAAGAGCTGTGCGTATTATTATTATTATTATTATTATTATTATTATTATTATTATTATTATTATGCCCTAAAACTGATCGCGCAGACGTAAGGCTTAGAGAGCTGAAACTTTGAGGGAAGGTAGTACCCCAGAGTACTACAGTGTCACAAAGGTTTGGCCCGATCGGCCAGATGGTGGCACTATAATGAGCACGTGAAAACAATGGGCATAACTTGAACCGCTTGTCACAGATTCAAGTGTCTGATATCTTTGGAATCCTTGGGACCAGATGAACAAAACGTTTATCTCCCATGTCATTTCTGCCTATAACAATTCTCCACCATCTTGGATTTTTTGGAAAACCTACTTTTGTGAACTAGTCCTAGGTTTTTCATCCAAATGGGACCAAACCAGTGGCAAACGAATCTATGGAGATAAAAAAAAAACAAATGTCTCTTGGAATTGTCGAAAGAAGTTTCTTTTAGTCTGATTCTATTGCTGACACTATAGAAAACTGCTTTAGCCACACCCACTAACAATTAAGGATAGTTTGCATAATATGAGAAACCTTTTGCAAATTAATCATAGAATCAATCTTCACAAAATTGATGTCGAACTACTCAGGAGAGTGTAAATCTCAATAATTATCAAAAACGTTGAGATTTATAAACAATATGGCCGCCACATCTATCAAGTCTAAGGAGGTACGACTGGTTTACTTAACTGGCTGTAGCTGTATTTCATGATTGTTTATATGAATTTGAAACAAAATTGTTTCATGTTTAGTGCTAGGTTCTGAGGACGTCTGCAAAGATTGATCTGTGGAATAATGGGGTGCAGTTAATTCCGAATAGCTGTTTCTCAGGAAACAGAAGTTCAATTGAGCTGATACAGTGAGGGAAAGAAGTATTTGATCCCCTGCTGATTTTGTACGTTTGCCCACTGACAAATAAATGATCATTCTATAATTTTAATGGTAGGTTTATTTGAACAGTGAGAGACAGAATAACAAAAAGAAAATCCAGAAAAACGCATGTCAAAAATGTTATAAATTGATTTGCATTTTAATGATGGAAATAAGTATTTGACCCCCTCTCAATCAGAAAGATTTCTGGCTCCCAGGTGTCTTTTATACAGGTAACGATCTGAGATTAGGAGCACACTCTTAAAGGGAGTGCTCCTAATCTCAGCTCGTTACCTGTATAAAAGACACCTGTCCACAGAAGCAATCAATCAATCAGATTCCAAACTCTCCACCATGGCCAAGACCAAAGAGCTCTCCAAGGATGTCAGGGACAAGATTGTAGACCTACACAAGTCTGGAATGGGCTACAAGACCATTGCCAAGCAGCTTGGTGAGAAGGTGACAACAGTTGCTGAGATTATTCACAAATGGAAGAAACACAAAAGAACTGTCAAGCTCCCTCGGCCTGGGGCTCCATGCAAGATCTCACCTCGTGGAGTTGCAATGATCATGAGAACAGTGAGGAATCAGCCCAGAACTACACGGGAGGATCTTGTCAATGATCTCAAGGCAGCTGGGACCATAGTCACCAAGAAAACAATTGGTAACACACTACGCCGTGAAGGACTGAAATCCTGCAGCGCCCGCAAGGTCCCCCTGCTCAAGAAAGCACATATACATGCCCGTCTGAAGTTTGCCAATGAACATCTGAATGATTCAGAGGACAACTGGGTGAAAGTGTTGTGGTCAGATGAGACCAAAATGGAGCTCTTTGGCATCAACTCAACTCGCCGTGTTTGGAGGAGGAGGAATGCTGCCTATGACCCCAAGAACACCATCCCCACCGTCAAACATGGAGGTGGAAACATTATGCTTTGGGGGTGTTTTTCTGCTAAGGGGACAGGACAACTTCACCACGTCAAAGGGACGATGGACAGGGCCATGTACCGTCAAATCTTGGGTGAGAACCTCCTTCCCTCAGCCAGGGCATTGAAAATGGGTCGTGGATGGGTATTCCAGCATGACAATGACCCAAAACACACGGCCAAGGCAACAAAGGAGTGGCTCAAGAAGAAGCACATTAAGGTCCTGGAGTGGCCTAGCCAGTCTTCAGACCTTAATCCCATAGAAAATCTGTGGAGGGAGCTGAAGGTTTGAGTTGCCAAACGTCAGCCTCGAAACCTTAATGACTTGGAGAAGATCTGCAAAGAGGAGTGGGACAAAATCCCTCCTGAGATGTGTGCAAACCTGGTGGCCAACTACAAGAAATGTCTGACCTCTGTGATTGCCATCAAGGGTTTTGCCACCAAGTACTAAGTCATGTTTTGCCACCAAGTACTAAGTCATGTTTTGCAGAGGGATCAAATACTTATTTCCCTCATTAAAATGCAAATCAATTTATAACATTTTTGACATGCGTTTTTCTGGATTTTCTTGTTGTTATTCTGTCTCTCACTGTTCAAATAAATCTACCATTAAAATTATGGACTGATCATTTCTTTGTCAGTGGGCAAACATACAAAATCAGCAGGGGATCAAATACTTTTTTCCCTCACTGTATGCTGCATCGACCTGCTAATCTGTAACTGGATTTTTAACAATCGCTGAATTACTTCAAAAACATGGCCATCTTCAGCCAGTCAGCTTTCAGCAGGCATTTCACAAAACCTATTAAGTATGATCA